>NW_007726495.1:400933-407167 GCF_000696425.1 Galeopterus variegatus | reverse complement strand
TGAGGGTTGCGATCCCATTGCCGGTCCCGGTCCGGTACGGGGGCAACACTGAGGGTTGCGATCCGTTGCCGGACACAGAAAAAGACAAAAAAAAAAAAAAAAAAAAAAAAACCATGGTATAGTCACTCCCATTAAACATATCATTTATACTCTTCCCAAAATATTTTACAAAAATAAATCATGTAAAATAACCAGGCGACTAGTCCATATTCAATACATCATTGGTATATTAGTAATTCTGGCAACATCTGATAATGGTCAGACCTTTACATCAAATGTGGGTCATTTCCTTTTCCACATCAGTCCACAAACTTTCTATCTTCAATTAATTTTACCTGCAGTAGGCACAAATATCATGAAATAATTCCATCCTCTGTTCAAGGGTAAGCCCACTGAGGTTCCTATCATTATATCCCCAGAGAACTTTGAGTTAAAGAGCTGAGTGGAAGTTTTTTCCTACCTGTAAAACTAATGAAAATCATAGTTCTCTTGGATGAATATGTTTTTCGAAGAAGCAAAATATTTGACAAATCTGCCTCAATTTTTTAGCAGATGGAAAGTGTCTTTCTTCTTCCTAATACCACATAAATGTACTATATTCTCTGGATAGCTGAAATGTGTTCTGTTGATCAGGATTAGAAATGGTTGTCCAGAAAAATAACAAAGGGCAGAAAACCCTCACAGGGCACATCTGGAAACCGTCACATACATTGAAAAAATGCAGAAATACTTCTGGGGCTTGAAATGGAACATTAACAATTATTAAGATTTTTTTTTTTTTATTCCTTTTTGTCTTTTTTACTGACCGGTAACGGGATCGCAACCCTCGGTGTTGCACCCGCACTGCGCTCAGCCAGTGAGCGGGAACCGGTCTCCACATGGGATCCGAACCCTCCGCGGGAGCGCCGCCGTGCTCCCAAGCAGCGCACTCTCCAGTGTGCCACCGGGCTGGCCCAAGATTTTTTTTTTTAAACCCCAAAGCATACACCTAGGCGCAGTGGAATTTTTACATGAAACTTACGGTTATTGGCTAATAAATATTATCATAAATAAAGAAACTCTTCAGCCTCTATACTACAAAAGAAAGAGGTGAAAGGTCTCTTTCATATAACAGGGCTATAAATTAAGTTAGAGAGTTTTAAAAGCCAACTTCCATGAAATACATGAACCTTGCAGCTCCAAGACACAAACAGCTGTTGATTTTGGACTGTGTGCCCATCTGTGTTCCCCTCATTTCCCAGGGCAAGTATAGATCTCCAAGTCGCCAAAAGGTGAAGCTCTGCTCTCACATCCAGTTTATAAAACTGGGTGGAAAAAAGAGAAATAGGCCTTTGTGGAAAAATCAGAAAAATCATAGGAAACATACAAATAAAAAATGTTATTGCTCTCAATTAGTATAGGTTCATTACAAGATTGAATTCTAATACCAGATTATTTTGTGGAGTTCTAGAGTTGCATGTATACTTCAAGATCACAAAAGATGATGTAAACAAATTGCTAAGAACATGAGCTCTGGAGTCATACAGACTGGGCTTTATTTCCTGATTCTGAGATTTTTTCCACCACTCTTCCAGGTAAATGAAGTCGATGGAACTAAAGACAGGACCATAAAAATCTCTCACAAATTTCTCCATGCTCTTTCCCCGCTCTGACTTACTGGAACGGAAGACTTCAGGAGCCATGGAAACTGTGTGCAGTACTGGCAAAGTTCTGATCTGCCTAAGGCCCTGAATAATAGCAGAGCCTCCATCAATACAGGTTTCTAAATGACCACAAAAAGGAAGCTGCTCTGCTGACATGTTCACCTGCCAGAGATAGCTACATGCACAAGGAACAAGTTCCTATTATTGCAAGCCATTTTATATGTAGGTCTATCTGTACCACAGTCAGCATTATCCTAACAAATACACCCATTTGCATGTGTCACTAAGTAAGCGAGAATGCTTTCCAAGCTCTCTAAGACTTACGTATGACTTTTAGGTGTTTTCCAATTCTTCATTTAGAGTTTTGCAATGCCTGGAAAAGTAAAATTTTCTTTTACCTGTGATGTGTCATGGGAAACCATAAAGGGTGTAGGATCAGAGCATGACTAGAATTTTATGGATGACCCAAGGCAAAATAAAATTCAGCCTTCTCTTTTGCCGCAATTTTAGATCTGCTGCTCTTTCAGCAGTAAAATCTTGTTTTGTCAGCAGCTACTGAGAGTAGATATGACTCAGAGGACCCATAAAAGCATGCATGTAAGGTATTATGCTATTATGTTTAGAAAGCCATTTTTTGCAACTTAAGTGCACTCTAACATTTTGTGTTTTAAATAATCAAAATCTCCTACAGAATGCAGAACCTCAAAACCATTATGCTTCTCTATTTATGTCCTAATTGCATAAGACAGAAGAAAGGTACACTAGGTACACAAGGACATGCTGAGAATCACAAATGTTAGATATGAAAGAGAACTTAAAAGTCATTGAACATAACAGCTTTATTCTACGGAAGAGGAAAATGAGGCCCAAAAGGATTGTGTAAACTGCGCTGTATCATTCCAAGAGAGTTAGGACTAAACTTCAGTTCTCAATGTTTTTTTCAAAGAACATCCATTTTGCAGGGAGTTCAGCTCCCAGTGCTTTAGAATTATGAAATCTTGTTTGTTTTGTGACATTATTCTTCAACTTTTCTTAAGAAAGTTATATTATAATATCAAGATTTATTATATAAATTGAGATTGCAAGGGTAACATTTCTTAGACCTACCAGCATCTGCTATGTAGGTGCTGCTCAGTAAATGTTGATTGGTTAAGATTATTCCCCTCAAATTTTATGGCCTTGATAAGGTCTTTGCGATGACCTCATATTCTAACTGTCTAGGATTCCCATTTTTAAAAGTTCCAAAAAGACAGAGTGAAAGTTAAATATTAATCATTTCTTAGGATTCAAACATGACTTTTCATAAATATAACACAAATTAATCATTACTTATATTTTGAACATATACTAAATATTTCTGGATCTGGTCATGACAGAATTACAGGTATAGGACATATTTTCACTGTAAAAATAAATGGATAACTGAACAAAATATACAAAGTAGCTGTTTTTAGGCACTAGACATCAGACAATGTAGGCTGTGTTTCTTGAGAGCAAGAAAACACAAAGTGAGTTTTGCATTTGCTTCAGTGTTCTACTTTTTCAAGATGCAGCTGTGGAAACTAAACAAGGACTTTACTTCGTGGCAGAGGAAACAGAGCATAGAAATCCAACTAACCAGAAAACAATAGAATAACATCTTCAAAGTACTGATGAATAAAAGTTGTCAACCTAGAATTTTTATCTCATGAAATATTTTTCAAAAATGATGGGGAAAAAAGTAGATTTTTAGACAAATGAAAACAGAAAATGTGTCATTACTAGACCTGTAATACAAGAATGTTACAGGATGGCCTTTGGGTTGAGGCTTAATGATTCCAGATGTGAATAGGAATCTATAGCAGAGGTCAGCAAATTATAGACTGTGCGACAAATCTAGCCAGGATTCTGTTTTTGTATGGTCCATGATCTAAGATGGTTTTCATATATTTGATTGGAAAAAATCAAAAGAATATAATTTCGAAAATTATATGAAATTCAAGGTTTAGTGAAAATCATATGAAATTCAAATTTTAGTGTTCACAAATAAAGTTTTATTGAAACACAGCCATGATTATTTGTTTACAAGTTGTTTGTGGCTTCTTTTACTCTACAAAGGCAGAGCTGAGTCATTGTGACAGAGAATGTGTTGCCCACAGAGCCTAAAATATTTACTATCTGGTTCTTTACAGAAAAAGTATGCAGCAGGAAGAGCACTGAAAATGGTAAATATATGGCAACTTATTTAAAAATAAAAACCTTCCTTTATTTTTTCAATTGTTTAAAAGACTGTTTAAAGCAAAATTAATGGCAGTAGATTGTGGGTTTTAGACATATGTAGAAGTAAAATATATGACAACTATAACAGAAATTATGAGAGAGGAATAAATAGAAGCGCATCTGTATAAGGTTCTTACATTATATGTGGAGAGGTAGGTCTTAGTCAGTTAAGGCTGCTATTACAAATACCATAGACTGGGTAGCTTAAATAACAAACACTTGATCCTCACAGTTCTAGAGGCTCATAATTCCAAGATGAAGGTGCTGGCCAATTCAGTTCCTGGTGAGGGCCCTCTTCCTGGTTTGTAGATGGGCACCTTCATGCTCTACCCTAACATAGCAGGTTAAGAGATTCACCCTCTAGTGTCTGTTCTTATTAGGGCACTAACCCCATCATAAGGGCTCCATCCTCATGACTTAACTTCCCAATGATCCCACTTCCAAATGCCATCACATTGGGGATTAGGGATTCAACATATGAATTTGAGTAGACACAAACATTCAGTCCATAGCAGGATACTGAATATAAATTCAAGCTACATTGTGGTAAGTCAAAGACGTATGTGTTAATCTTTATACAGAGGTCTAAAATTAAAATAATAAAGAGGTATACACAAAGCAGAAGATAAATTAGAATACTAAAAAATACTCAAACAAATAAAGGGGAAAAAAAAGGAAACAGAGAACAAGTGAACAAAATTTTAAAAAGTAAGGTTGTAGTGTTAAGCCTAACCATATCAATAATTACATTATATGTAAATGGACTAGACATTCTAACTAAAAGGTAAAGACTATCCAACTGGACAAAAGTTCAAGGCCAAATATATATTCATCATAAGAAATGCATTTAATTATAAATACAAAAGTTGGAAATAAAATGATAAAAGATATACCATACAAACAATACATATAAGAAAATGGACTGATTATATTTAAAAAATAGACAAAGAATGCTTCAAGAAAAGGAATAATAGAAAAGACAAGGAGGGGCATGTCATAAAGAATCAAAGAATATTGAAAATTTGAAATAGATTATCAAACAATGTAAGAACATTAACTGATATACTGAAATTTATAGGACACTATTCAAAGCAACTACAGAATTTACATTCTTTTGAAGTGTATATGAAACACTCACAAGATAGATCATATTTTGGGCTAGTAAATCAGTCTTAATTTCAAAGGATTGAAAACATACAGAATCCATCTTCTAACTAAAATAGGACTATATTAGAAATCAGTAACAAAAAGATATTGGGCACATCCCCAAATATCTGGAAATTAAATAATATAATTCTAAATAAAACATAAGTAAAAGAAAAACATCACAAAATATATATAAAATATTTCTACCTAAATAATAATGAAAACACAACATATTAAACTCTAGATTGAAACTATGGAAGTTCTTACAGGAAAATTTATATCTTTAAATATTTATATTGGAGAAATAGAAAAGCCTAAAATTAATGATCTAAGATTCACTTTAAGAAGCTAATAAAAAAAAAAAAAGACCGAATGGGATAAAATAATAAAATAAACGTGGAATTCAATGAAATATTAAGTGGACAAACAATAGAGAAAATCAACAAAACTGAAATTCACTGGTGAATATCATCAAACATTTGAGGAAGAAATAACAATCCTTCAGTCTTAAATCAATGCCTTCCTAAATATAAAAGGTCCAAACATTCTAATTTAAAAGCAAAAATGTCAGACTGAACAAAGTGTAAGACCCAACTCTATACACTATCTCAAAAAAAACCCAAAAACCTCCAAATATTACAATATATATAGTGTAAAAGGAAATTTATGAAAAAACATGTGCATTCAAATATTAATCATAAAGCTGAAATAGTTATATTAATATTAGACAAAGTAGATTTTAAAACAAGAAATATTACCAAGGATAAAAATAAAGAAATCATAATGATGAAAGAATAAATCAAGAGGGCATAATGTGAATGCACCTAAAAATAGAGCTTAAGAGTAAATAAAGCAAAACTAACAGACATTTTAAAGAAGAATAAATAAGTCCATGATTGTAATTGAAGATTTCAAAACTCCTCTGTCAATAATTGATAAAACAAATAGATAGATTATCATTAAGCATATAGAAAAATAAATAACTGTAAATAGACTTTCAAAGAATATTCCAACCATAGAATACACATTTTTTTACATACACATAGTATACTCAACAATACAGACAATAGGCTGAGCCATAAATTATGTTGCAATAATTTAAAAGGATTGAAAAAATAAAATGTAGGCCTGTAGTTTTCTTTCTTGGTTATATCTTTACCTGGTTTTGGTATCAGGATGATGTTTG
>NW_007726495.1:398903-400913 GCF_000696425.1 Galeopterus variegatus | reverse complement strand
GAAAAAAGAAAATGTATTTGGTTTCTTTGCTTGTTAGAAAGAAATATTTTTTAAAGAAACCTCTCTCAATAAGCCTACATCATACTACTTTAAGACAAAATCCAGCTAAAAATTATGTTATCAAGTGGATTTTAAAGATCTATTCTATTTTCCTTTTGCTGGTTATTTTACAAACCATATGATATCCCGCAATTTACAAAAGAAAGCCTTTCAGTGAGGGAAATGTTTTCAGCCAATAAATCAAAAGCTAAGTTACCAAAACTCAAATGGTCTGAAAACCAGTTGCAGGCATTGTGTTCATCATATTATTTGATATAATATCAAATACAATAGATAATAGAGTCCCAGTATATGCTTTCAAATCATTGAAGTATTTTAAGAAAATTATATCAACCATCTCAGAGTAAAATAAGGTATTGGTTAGAAAATTCTTTTCTAATTCAAATATGATTTATAATTATAACTCACGGTTGTTTTTCATGTTGTACAAGGGGTTCTGTGGAAAGTNATTGAAGTATTTTAAGAAAATTATATCAACCATCTCAGAGTAAAATAAGGTATTGGTTAGAAAATTCTTTTCTAATTCAAATATGATTTATAATTATAACTCACGGTTGTTTTTCATGTTGTACAAGGGGTTCTGTGGAAAGTATTTCTGTTTAAGGCAGATAAAAATCTATCAAAATAAGCCTGGTTAGGCCATGAGATGAATACATTTAAGGCTACCTAGGCCTACGGTCCTATATTTTTACTAATCCAGTGATGGTGCAGTGCTACTAACTTTTGTTTAAGTATGTATGGTTTGGTTTGGTTTAGTCTAGTTCTTATTTTCGTTTTAATGTGGAAGGCTTCTATCATAGATATCAAATGGGGATAGTCTTGAATGTTTAGGATCAAAATCAAAGGTATTGAAGAGGTATTGATTATCAAGATATTGATATGTGGTTGTCAAGGAACCCAGAGAACAGAAAAAAAGCAGGGAGGTGAAGGAATCAAGACACTGGCACAAAGAGGCTAGGAAATGATCTGCAAGAAATGATTAAATTAAGGCTAGATCAGATGCCAGAGGGCCTAATGGAGCAGGTGAGAGAGAGGTTTGGCAATCACTACCCAATTCAAAGAAGTAAAAACGGGTCATGAAAATAAGTTGTGCAGATCAAGTCCCATACCCATAATTTGCATAGAACTAGAGATCAAAAGTAGAAAGTAGTTTCCAGGTATTCAGGTAGGAACCTCGGATGACAGGTTAGAAATTAGAACTGACATTACATAAGAGATGGGGGTCAAAAACTCACCCAGAACAACTACATTTCAACAAGCAGAATCAGACAAAATAGGTAAGCTGGGACTGTAAAGAATGGAATTACCAAATTGCCACCCTGGGAATGTAAATACAGTCACTTAGTTGGTAAGTATGTATAGTTGTTTATGTACCTGAGTCCAAACGTGGGCTGCCTGGCTAACAGGAAAGAGCAGGAAGATGGGCTTGAAACTGATCCAAGATCCTACCTAGAATCTTGCAGCATTGCCCAAAACTAGAACTGAGACCAAGAAAAAGACAGCTATCTTGTGGTCAGGCTCACCTGCTAGGACCAAAGGTGAGTCAAGAAAGGACCAGGCCCTTTTTGCCACAGAGACTGGATTATTCAATGACTTTTAAAGAAACATTATTTTTTTAATATCTTTTTATGATTCAGGTATTCATATATAGCAATATACATAGCAATAGCACTAACAATTACATGCCAAAACAAGAACTACTGAAACAGGAACTACATCAAAGATAAAAACCATTGGCTGATTGTCTGATAACCCCATGAGTGTGACTTAAATACGTAAAAGGCCATTTCAATTACTATAGCTCTTCCGTATTAGTAATAGGTATTTATGAAATGGAATGGAATCGACTAGTTTTCCTCTGCAATAAAAGCAGTTAAAAGAACAACATTCTTTTAACCTATTATCTCCAGATTTAACAAAGAATGTGTTTTCGCAGAAACACAAGTTTCA
>NW_007726495.1:396406-397251 GCF_000696425.1 Galeopterus variegatus | reverse complement strand
CTTTTAACCTATTATCTCCAGATTTAACAAAGAATGTGTTTTCGCAGAAACACAAGTTTCAAAATTGACAATCTCTAGAGAGAAAGCAAGCATTGTTAGGACTGACAGACCAAGCCACAGCAGACAGCGCTCATGCACCACTGCTGAGCACAGTCTACACCCAAGTTTCAAGGGTGGACCGGGCCATTACCTTCCACCCTGCTTTTCCTATCTCTGAGTCTCTGGAAGGTTGACTTCACTGCAGACTCACACTCCCCAAAGCCAAGCAAACAGAGGGAACACGAGCTTAAATTTTAGATTGTTTAACTGCTTTTCCTCCCCTTTCTCATTGTCTTTATTCCACCCCAAGTTTTCTGAGTTTCTCTCTAGGCCTCCCTTCTCTAATTCTGGAAAACTTTTCTTCATAGTCCTCTAGATCCTCACTGAGAACGTGTGTACCTCTTGCTAGAGCTCCTCCCAAAACTTGTATCCTGCCCTCATATCCAGAGCTTAGTTCTGCAGTTTTGGACTGATCTCCATTTGCTGCCTGCCTAAAAACAAATATTGAGCATTGTCTGGGGAGCCTCAGTTGCCTCAGCCTAAGGCATCCCTGACCAACTAGATGCCTTAATATTGACTGTTGCTTCCTGCACTCATGTACTCCCACCCGCCACTAGATCTTCACCACCAGATCATCTACTAGTGTACCTTCATATCCAGAAAGTACCCACCCAGCCGCTTTTATAGGGAAGGTCCCTCTAGAATAATTTTGCTTCTATTCTCTCCATAGAAGTAAGGTGTGCATCAACTTTGATGACTCAACTGAAAGACAAGGTTTGTAGAAGACACGCCTCAGCCCTGTCCTG
>NW_007726495.1:390250-392519 GCF_000696425.1 Galeopterus variegatus | reverse complement strand
AAATAAATAAATAAATAAGAAGTAAGGTGTGCATGCCCTTACCTTACTCTCTTCATAAGCATAACAATACTACATGGGGCAGTTTCTAACATCAAGGTCCAAAGCCATGGGCCACCTGAAGTGAAAGTTCCTAAGACAGCCCACTTGTGCTTTTCTGATTTCCCAGATATATTTATTAGGAAAATAGAGGCTGTGGAAGAGATGCTGAGAATGATTTTGTCTCTCCTACAAGCCATTGAGGAAACATTCCTGAGTATATAGAGGAAAGCCAAGCTCATTACAGAGTGAAATGAAAACCACCTACAACTAATGGTAAAACTAATGAATTACAAAGTCACTTCCCTATCATTTCATTCAGGTGTAAAATGAGGAAGTGGGGCTAGGTCATCTCTGAGGCCTCCTTAAGCTCTAAAAATCTATGATCTATAGAAAAGGACTTCGTTTAAATTGACACGACATTAAAGATACAAAAACTTATTGACAGTGGGAGGTACTCTTTCTGGACACTGATACAGAATCAAAGTGGCTAAAACATGAGGTTTAAAAGAAGGTGAAAGGCAGATATTTAAGGATTGAGAAGCTGTAACTTAAACTTAATAATCCATGGTGTACCCTTGAGGTATGAATAATAAAGCATATGAATCCACAGAGTAACAAATTCAAATTCATAACCATTTGTTTATCAGCATATTTCCAGAACCCAAAGTGTGGTGGAGTTTGTAAATGCAGCATTATACAGGAATGCACCGCTTGTCATTCAGGAAATGATGTCATGGAATAAGAAATTTGAAGAACTGTCTTTCATCATTTAAAAATCTATGGCCATAAAAGCAACCAGGCAATAAAGGATGGGAGGAGCGCAATGCTCCATTTCCCTGGCTACAACCGAATGGCCCCGATTTCCATTCATTCATGTTTTTGAGAACATGTTTCTCCTTTTCAAAATGTCTTAATAGTTATGAATGGCTTGTTTTCAATATAAATACCTAATGTGTTTTTCTATCAGATTAGTTCATTATGGAATAATGTACATCAATTTCATGCATAATTTGCACTTTTATAGCTGAAACATCGAGTAGAAACATTATCATTAAATGTTGATTTATGAAGCAAAAAAAAAAATAATCATTTTTAATTCAAGCTCAGGCCCATGTTTATCGAGCCAGCAGGAGCAGAAAATTCTGCAGAGATATCACACTGCTTCCCTAAGGAGACTTCTCTTCCCCTCGCAACTCTCCACCCTTGCCTGCTGGCTGCTGCTTCAGGCAGAATTTCTAGACATAAAAGGTTGTTCCTTTCCTTATAAGAACCCAGGTTGCCCTCTATAATGGGGCTTGGCAAACTATGACCTGAGGGCCACATGCATCCCACGGTTCATTCTAATATTGCTCTCAGGCTAACAATGGTTATTACATTTTTAAATGGTTGACAAAAAGAAGGGAAAAAAAGAAGTACATTTCAAGACGTGGAAATTACATGAAATTCAAAGTTCAGTGTCCAATAAAGTTTGGAACACAGTCAGACTCATTTGTTTACATATTGTCTATGACTGCTTTCGTGTTAAAACACAAAGTCAGAAAGTGGCAACAGAGACCAGATTGCCCACGAGCTCTATTCACTATCTGGCCCTTTGGTAGAAAAGTTTGCCCACCTCTGCCCTAGAACATCTAAGAAATTGCCTTGTTGACTTATAGATAGAGCAAAAATATTCCACCAAGCAGAGACAAATAAATGCCTTCTGTTTCTCATGCCTGAGGGCAAAGTCAACTTTCAAAGTGAATACTTTGCTTAAATGACAAAAGTCCTTTATAAAAATGCCTCCTTTTTATTTCTAAACCTTCTGCCATGATTCTTCAGACTCAGTCTCTTGCTGAAAACCTGTGTCTGTATTTTTTCCCTTTTTCCTTCCCTGCAAGGAGCCCACCACCCTGATTACACTATTTAAGTCACACTCTCAGTTCTTTGTCCCAGCTCAACCAGATTTCTTCATAGCACTTAGTCCCGCAGTGTGGATTTATTTTCTATTCGTCTGTCTCTCCCACTAGAAAGCAAACCCAATGAAGCTGGGGTCTATATGTATTCTGTTCATCATCAAATAATGCTCTTTTAGAAATATTTAGTATACTTAGCATTAAGTGTCCTGACACATGGAAGTTGCTTAATACTGAATGACTGGCTGAATGAATGAATAAGAAAGTTAAAGATATAAGGGAGGAAAAGTTACCTCCCCTAGAAAAGAATTTTTTTTTTTTTTTTTTTTTTTTTTTTT
>NW_007726495.1:368503-389663 GCF_000696425.1 Galeopterus variegatus | reverse complement strand
TGAACCAGTCTGTATGTGGGATCCGAACCCTCGGTGGGAGCGCCACCGCGCTTCCCAAGTGGTGCACTGTAGCAGTGCGCCACCGGGCCGGCCAGAAAAGAATTTTTTTGAAAGCACTTTTTGTTCCCCCCCCCCCAAAAAAAAGGTCTATTTTATCTGGAAAAATAAGCTACGACTTATAGAACATTCACTATGCTCCAGACACTATCCTCAGTTCTTTACCTCCTGGGCTGCTGTAACAAATTACCACAAAATAAGTGACAAAACAACAGAAATTTATCCCATGGCTGTGGAGGCCAGAAGTCTGAAATCACCATATTAATAGGGCCACACTCCCTCCAGTTGCTCTAGGGGAGAATCCAGCTTCTGATGGCTGCTGGCATTCCTCACCTAGCGTCTGCACCACTCCAACTTCTGCTTTTATCTTCATGCAGTCTCCTCCTTTGTGTGTCTGTGTCTTCTTCTCTTCTTTCTTTTATGAGGACACTTGTCATTAAATTTAGAGCCCACCCACAGAATCCAGAATGATATCATCTCAAGGTCCTTATTTACATTTGCAATGACCCTTTTTGCCAATGAGGTCACATTCACAGGTCCTAAGGATTAGACATGAACATTTCTTTTAGTGGCCTCCTTTCAACCCACTGCACTTAGCATCAGCATACTAGGGCATGTATGATTTTATTTAAGCCTTCCAAGGGCCTTGACAGTTATTGCCATTTCTCAGGTTTAAAAAACTCTAGTAATAAAGTGGAAACGCTATTATTTGAAACTCAGTCTGTCAGGATTTAAGTCTATTCCCATAACTATTATTGCATCTTACTGCCTACAAAGCAGACAAGACCACCTTCAAATTGCCCAATGTGCAGGCTGAATATGCCAGAGTCCAAAGTCCTCACTAGATCCCTCTGTCTCCTTAACCTGCTAATGTATCTGTATGATCCACCTGGAGTTCAGAAACAGAGGCTATTTCACAAGTCACCAGAAATTCCCAATTGTCCTCGGGGCTAATCCGACACTATTAGCCACCTTCTCTAAAATTAAGTTCCTGTTTCTCTTGAAAAGATTTGCTCAATGCTTCTTTAGGTTCGTGGCAAGTTAATCTCACTGCATATCCACCGCAGGTAAGCACTGCATGTAAGAAACTCTAAAGAGAATATTTCATCTTCACTTCACTCTAGCAATCTTATAAAAGTATGGGGTCTTTTAATTGGAATGCAAATGATACTGGAACATCTCTCATGATGACAAGAACGAATAAAGGAGTTCTTCTACGGTCATTTTGAATTAGACATGTCAGTGACACTTTAGTGAATATAAACTGCATTTTTCCATCTCCCTTCAAGTCACTTGGCTTAAAATTCAAATAAAGTTAGGTCCTTGTGAAAAGCCTCCTCCTAGTGACATGAGAGAATTAATGTAGTTCTGGAGAAGTAAACAATTTACTCCTTTCTGTAGCTGGATCAGAACTGTTATAGATCATGCCAGCTCAAAGAGAAAATATAGTGAAGGAAATTGAAGGGTCAAAAGCCAACCACCTGGAAATTTATGTCAATTTTTATGCTCAGCCTCCTTCACTGCAAACAAATGTCATGCTTTGATATCGCTGCACAATAAAGGAAAACCTTTGACTTGTGGGTTTCCGGAAAAGGCAGAATGAAAAAGCTGCATTCAGTGAGAGTCAAACCCTATCCCGCACTTTGGTGAAGAATAAAAAGGTTTTTATGCAATTCCTTTTACCTCTGCTGGATCTGGGTCTCAGACTGACTCTATGGACAGGAAACTGGCAATGATTGAGCAACTTCTGCTTACCTGTTTGTTTCACAGTTATTTATCCCTCACAACCACCCTTGAAAACAGGCAAAATGCCCTCATTTTAGAATTGAGGAAATTGAGGCTTAGAAAACCTAAATGACTTACAATGGTCACTCAGTTAATTAGCTGTGAAGCAGGGTAAACCAAAAAGATGCCCAAACACCAAACTTACCTAAGCCAACTTCTTTGTCCTGCTCCTGCCAGCATATATAAACATATGCTTTTACAGTAACAGACTAAGTCTTTCAATCAAGTTACTATAGCATTCCAGTAAGTCTGCAAGTGACACGTTTTCGCTAAAGACAACCAGGATATGACATTGTCTCCTTCTATTATGCCCAGCCAGCAGAGTGACTGTCCGATACCCACTGCTGTGATCTGTTTAGCAAGGTCGACTGCTTGATTGCTATGAATAATTGGATGCCATTAATAATGGTCAGCTCCAGGATACAGGAAGGTGGCCAAGCATGGTAATTGTATTTTGAATTCCAGCAGATTATTTCCTGGGGAGCAAGAAGAAAACCACTATATGGGATACAGTTTTTCTAAGTACAATAGAGATAATTGCTTTCTTAGAGGTGAAAGGGACAACCAAGGGCTCCCTTAATAACATGTGTGACCACCACTAGCAAGAAACATGGAGGTCAAGGTTTTGCAAGTTATGGCTAATACTGGGAAACCTGACCATTATCAAAAGTCTTCAGTAGTTAACTTTCTTATTCCCTCATTCAAATTAACACTAGAGCTTTACGTGTTAGGGGGTTGCTATCTAATTTCAAAGTACCAGTGAGATCAGATCAATGGCTAATTAGGAAATCTAATACAACTGATATCCATCTGAAAAGGTCAAGCATAAGTCTTTTGCTATTTAATGTATATTACATGTCCACCATATATTAAGGGCTGTAAGTACCGCAGAATAATTACACCAAATATTATTGTCTTTTTTAAAAAACGACCTGTCAAAAATGAAGGCTTTAAAAAATCTTCTAGAACATAATAATAAAAATGAGAAATTAAAAAGAGATTGGAAAAAGGCATATTTTATAATAATGTGAAAAGGAGAAACTAAAAGTGATTTTAGAGGGTGATAATAGACTGGGGTTTGGGCAGTAGATAAAGAACAAAAAAGATTCATTAAAAAGATACAATAACGGGCCGGCCCGGTGGCGCACTGCTACAGTGCGCCGCTTGGGAGTGCGGCAGCGCTCCCGCCGAGGGTTCGGATCCCACATACAGACCGGTTCCCACTCACTGGCTGAGCGAGGTGCGGGAGCAACACCGAGGGTTGAGATCCCGTTGCCGGTCCCGGTCCGGTATGGGCGCGACACCGAGGGTTGCGATCCGTTGCCGGACACGAAAAAAAGACAAAAAGGAAAAAAAAAAAAAAAAAGATACAATAACAATAATTCAAGAGCAACAAGGCACTCTATTTCAACACCCATTAGCTATCAGTTTCAGACCTTAATACAGAAACTGTTTCTTAAATTGACCAGCAATGTGACCAGAACAAAATTAAATTTAAAACTTATCACAGCAGAGGTACAAATGAAGGAAACATGTATGGAAGCATGGAATCATGATACAACTTCTTGAAACTAAATATGCACGTGCTCCAATTCTCATCAGCTTTTCCATTATTTGGAGCTACTTAGGAGTTGGACTATTTTTTTTTTTTATTTTTTTGTCTTTTTCCGTGTCCAGCAACGGATCACAACCCTCAGTGTCGCCCCCGTACCAGACCGGGACCAGCAACGGGATCGCAACCCTCGGTGTTGCTCCCGCGCCTCGCTCAGCCAGCGAGCGGGAACCGGTCTGTATGTGGGATCCGAACCCTCGGCGGGAGCGCCGCCGCGCTTCCCAAGCGGCGCACTATCGCAATGCGCCACCGGGCCGGCCCGGAGTTGGACTATTTTAACCTTTTTTTTTTTCAAGGAATTCATTGTTTAGATGAACTCTGAAATGAAAAAACCAACAAACAAATGATCATAGGTCTATATGTGAAAACTAAAACTATAAAACTCTCATAAGAAAACGTAAGAAGCAAGTCTTTATGACCCTGGGTTAAGCAATAGTTTCTTAGATACAGCATGTAAAGACAGGCAACAAAGGAAAAAATATGTAAATTGAACACAATCGAGAAAGTGAAAAGACAACTCACACAATGGGAGAAAACATTTGCAAATCATATATGTGATAAAAGATTTGTATCTCAATGCAAATAGCCAAAGAACAGAAACAAACCAAATGTCAGTCAACTGGTGAGTAGATAAATAAAAGGTTGTATGACCATGCAATGGAATATTATTTGGACACAAAAAAGAATGAAGTACTGACACCTGCTGCAACATGTTTGACCTTTGAAAACATTATGCTAAGTTAAAGAATCCATTGACAGAGGCTACATATTATATGATTCTATTTATGGGACATGCCCACAATAAGCAAATTTATGGAGACAGACAGTAGATTAGGGATTGCTTAGTGTGGTGCCATGGCTCATGTCTGGAACCCTGCTCACCACGCCAATTGTCTAGCTCTTAATCCTGTTCGTGATGCTAATTGTAAAGCTACTTGACCACAACTATGCCAGTTGTGATGCTCTTTTACCTGCTGGTAATCCTGCACCGACTGGGCTAATTGTTGAGCTAAGGCTGAGTCTGGAGCCTGCAGACCCCTCAAGCCCATACACAGACTGGGCCACAAACCCTTCACATGCCAGACTGGGTCTCCAGACCCCTCACATGCCAGGCTGGGTCCCCAGACCCCTCCATGCAGGTCTGTGAGCTAGGTAACCGGCCAAAAGGTCCTTGGAAGCTGTAGGTTTGGAAAAGCATAGCCACGCAGGGCAGACGCCCACCCACCTGCTTCATTAAAACTCCTCTCCCTCTCTCTCTCTCTCTCTCTGAAGAAGAACACAAGAATAGCAACAAAACTAAAAATATACATCGGCACGCATGCTCAGTAGCTCCACACACATACACAATTTTTTTATAAAGAATGCTGAACCACACCCAACTGGACCCGAGGCGAGGGCCCTGACCAAACTATTCTATTTTCCCAACACTTAGGATTGGGAGGAAGGCGACAAAAGAGAAATGAGGATTGATTGCTAATGGAGAAAGGGTTTCTTTTAAAGGGGATGAAAATGTGCTAAAATTAAATTATGGTATTGGTTGGACGACCCTGTGAATATGCTAAAAAAAATTGAATTGTACACCTTAAATGGGTAAATTGTATGGCATGTGATTTATATTAAAAACAAAAACAGCATAAGGTACTCACTGTTGCCCTAGTGACAAAATCATTGTGTTCTCAGAATGCAAGTCCAGAGAGGAAGAAGCACTTTGCCCAAGATGCCACACTGAGCCAGAAGCTAAGTGGGATCTCTAAGATTTCTGCTTCAAATAGATTCCCCAAGCCCCAGTGCCACTGGCAAATTTCTTAATCCTTCACAGTCTGAATTTTTTTTCTTTTGGTGTCTTGTTTCCAAACTTCTTGAAAAATATATGAATAGGTGATGGTCCATCCATAGAAGTGAGGGCCCAGAATCCAGATTTCCCAGTTCTTAATTATGCCTCACAAACTAATCAGGAGGCAGAAACCAGAGTACAGAGGGTCAACTCTTTGCCTTTTGCTCTTAAAAATTAAAGACTTTTTCCACTACGGAAAATTCATTTCCTTCAAGAGACCCTTTAAGCCCACACAGGGCTTATAGCAGCCTGAAAGGGAAGAAAAAGCCTCATCTCAGCTGCAATATTTCCAGAACCTTCAGGCATCTTATTTTAAAATCAGAAGACTGAGAAAATGCCTCATTTATACAATGGAGAAAGTGAACACTACCTACCTCAGAGAACTCAGTGGAAACATAGCATGAGCCCAAGTAAGTCAGTAGCAGAGTAGCCCAAGTAAGTCTGTGTGTGCGTGCGTGTGTGTGTGCTTGTGCGTGCGTGTGTGTGCTTGTGCGTGTGTGTGCATGCGTGTGTGTGCTTGTGCGTGCGTGTGTGTGCTTGTGCGTGTGTGTGCATGCGTGTGTGCGTGTGCGTGTATGTGTGCATTTGTGCACGTTTGCGTGTGTGTGTGTNGCGTGTGTGTGTGCTTGTGCGTGCGTGTGTGTGCTTGTGCGTGTGTGTGCATGCGTGTGTGTGCTTGTGCGTGTGTGTGCATGCGTGTGTGCGTGTGCGTGTATGTGTGCATTTGTGCACGTTTGCGTGTGTGTGTGCGTGTGCGTGTTTTAGCTGCAGGGGTAGAAAGGGGGTTCAGGGAGAGCAATGGCTGAACATCAGGACCTAAGAGAATCTTAAAGGTTTTCTAGAACAGGGTAGAGATGAAAGAGAATTTCCTCATGCTTGAAGAGGAGGTGTACGAGAGGTGGAGGAGTGGAAGGTATATCCTTGTTCTTACTTCTGCGCTCCAGCTTAAAAAGAAATTCAATAATTACAGAAAATTCGAGATGTGTTTTGTCGTATGCTAGTTCTTTCTCTGTAATAAATTTGCAATTTTCAAGCTCTTATTGCCTTTTTCTTTTACTTCTATTTGAGTTATTTTTACTTAGTTTTCTTTTCATAAAATAAAAATGTATTTCCAAGTAAGCACTGGCAAATCTTGAGATAGAGTAAATTAGCCAGTAACCATTTCCTTGCCATCTTTTCAATCACTACAAACTCACATGAGCGTGAGAAGGAGAAAAGCTGAGAGAGCAGGTTGATAGCATATAGGGCTCCATGTTTTATTCATCTTTTCAGAAAGCCATAGATATTAACTAATTACCCTACACTATGCATCTGTAGGATAGAGCAGAGTAATCCAGCTGTGCCCTACTTTAAGAAAGACTGATTTGTAAAAATTGAAATTTATCAAAAATATAAATTATGAAATAAATGAAAAATACACTTATAGAAGGGTTCAGCATAAGGTTGCATTTTTAAAGAGTGCTCCTCTAATGCATGTGAAATATGACTTTGTTTATAAAACTTAAATTATTCTTCTACCAAAACTCATTATTTAAAAATCCAAATTTATAAAAACAGATGCATTAGGGGGTTAGTTTTTAAGTTCTTAAAAAGATTTCTTTAAATAGCATGCCACTTCCACATCTCACCTCCAAACACTAAAATATGATTTGATTTGCCGGCAGTTGATTAAATGCAAATTCAGAAAAACATAGCTATTGTTAGAGCTAAATATGCCTGTATTCATTTGTCTTGCTCTTTCGGTGGGTAAATAGGAAAACTGAAAATCTGAGGAACAAAGTAGTCATTCCCAAATTAAGATTTGTAATTAAGTTTTTCTAGTCTCTTACCTATAAAATATCTGTCCATCTATAATACTAATACACGAACAGACATAAATTATTTATTCATGCTAATAGAAAAAGCAGCGAAACACAACACCAAATAGTGGATAGTTCCAAAATTATTTCACCTTAGCTGTTGGCTATATTTTTTATTTGCTTTAGATGTATACCACAAATACCGCAATGATCCAAAGACAGGCGTTTGAAATCTAATTTTTCATGCACATAAATTGAAGTTGAGTAATATTAAGCAGAATGTCTATGAGAAGTAAACGTAGGAATAGAACCCCAACACATGCTGTAAGCTGAGAGGAGTTCTTAATAAAATATCATGGAGAATGACAAAAGGTTAAGTCTTCTGATTTTAACCGATCAAAGCAAAATGAAATAAAAGATTTCAGAGGGAGGGTACTATATAGTGCTGTATAGTGATGCTTTCCAAACAAACAAATTGCATTTTAAAATAGAATCCAAAAAAGTATCCATACCTTTAGCATTCCTTTGACGAGCCTAGGACTGATTTTTGTAAAGCACTAAAGATGAATTCATTGGCCAGCTTACCTTTCTGCTTTTAGAGGCAAAATATGTGATAATTGACTTGCTCTCTCTAGTCTAGAAGGCCCCGACTACTGTGTAGCCCCCTAGAAGACCATGGTCAAGAGGTTTAGAAACTTGTGCAATCATCATCTCCCAAAACAAAAGTTTAAAATGCTAATTCAAGATGAGAAATGAGTAACGTAACTTCTGTTTAGATGGGTCATTAGAAGTCCAGAGAACTTGAGATTTGTGGCAGTAGGTCTGAAGGTTTGACCAACAAGAAAGCAATGTGATGAGTAACGTAACTTCTGTTTAGATGGGTCATTAGAAGTCCAGAGAACTTGAGATTTGTGGCGGTAGGTCTGAAGGTTTGACCAACAAGAAAGCAATGTGACTTTACTTTTACTTACTTACTTACTTACTTACTTACTTACTTACTTACTTACTTACTTACTTTATTTACTTTATTTACTTTTATTTATTTATTTTTTTTAAAGATGACCGGTAAGGGGATCCTAACCCTTGACTTGGTGTTGTCAGCACCACGCTCACCCAGTGAGCCAACCGGCCATCCCTATATTGGATCCGAACCCGGGGCCTTGGTGTCATCAGCACCGCACTCTCCCGAGTGAGCCACGGGCCGGCCCCAATGTGACCAATTCAAAACTGAATAAATGACCAGTATTCTCTATCATTCCAATGTAGACAAAACACTAGGCTTCATATAAGATTCTAATCTTGCCTGAGAACTTTATCTTATTAGTGCCGAACCCGGGGCCTTGGTGTCATCAGCACCGCACTCTCCCAAGTGAGCCACGGGCCGGCCCCAATGTGACCAATTCAAAACTGAATAAATGACCAGTATTCTCGATCATTCCAATGTAGACAAAACACTAGGCTTCATATAAGATTCTAATCTTGCCTGAGAACTTTATCTTATTAGTACACTCCCTGTCTAATAATCAATCTGACAAGGCCAGGTAAAAGGAAATATAACTCTTGATAAAATAGGATCATGGGACTAAACAACACAAGGGAATAAAATTGCTTCTAACAATCTATTTAAAGATTCCATTAAGTAGTGCTAGTTCGTTGTGAATCTTGATAATGGGGCTACCTATGAGTTCCACATGAATATGGAATGATTAAAAACAATGTTCTCCGATAATGAGTAATAAAGCAGGTTATGCTTGTGGAAAATAGATAAGGGACCTTTTGGTGAAACCAAAACACTGGGACTGAATATACGTATTGGGTATTCTATGAGAGGGAGGCTATGCTTTAATGGAGGCTATGGTTGAATGGAGATTTAAAAAACAAAACAGTGCTATGAATAGGGACAGCCATGCATGCAATTTTTGTCAAGACAAATTGGCTGATTAAAGCTGTTAGATATTGTCATAATACAAAAGGGGAGCTGGTGAGAAAATTCAGTAAGCTCAAATGAATAATAAAACTGAAAACGAACAAAGATTGTCACATCACTTCAAAAACCGGAGCTACTAATAATGCTCTTGGTGTCCATAACACCTTTTATCTTTGTGGTTCAGAGCATTTCACAGAATTTCTGAATCATGACTTTTATAGTTGAAAGTGACAAAAAAGATAATGTAGTCCAAACACATACCCAAGCCTTCCATCTGCTCTACATCTCCCCCACACAGTCATGCAACCTATTTGAACCTTCCAGTCATCTCATTTCCTCCTGAGTGCACTATTTCAGATCCATATAAGGAGAATCCAGAATACTCGTATTTGTCATTTTCTTTGCATTTAATTATATAGCACAATTACTCATCAGGCAGAGCTGTAGGTTGGTAGGTCAACAGAACAGGACAGCAAGCCAAGACTACAAAATTTTGTAGGAAACAGATAAGTGGTAAAGGATTTTGCAGACATTGTAAACTTTGGAGTCTAAGTCTGTTGGGAGTTAGAGGATTGAAAGCCAAAAGGAAGCCCATTCTTGCCTCAGGATCCCAGAAAAGCTCAGGAATTGTAACACCTCTAAATAGGGAGATTGTGGTTATAAACCAGGGGGTGGTCAAAATTGTATACAGAGAAGCTAGACCTCCAGGCCCTTCCCCAACCCTGGGCAGCTAAACAGTTGTCCCACACAGCAGAAGATTCATGTATTCAGTATTGTATTGAGTGTCCACTATGTGCCAGGCATTGTTCTAGGAACTATGGCTATGGCAGTGAATAAAAAAAAAGAACATTCAAAAATCAATCAATCAGTCAGTCAGTCAGTCAAGTAATGTCAAATGGAGATAAACAGCAGGAGAAAAAATAAAGCAGGGAGGGAGAGCAGGAAGGCAAATGGGAAGGAGGTAATTTTAAATATGGTGTCAAAAAAGGCTGTCCCAAAGGTGACAGCAGAAATCTGAGGAAGGTGAGGGGAACACCTGGGGAAAGTTCCAGTCAGTAGGAAGAGCAAATGCAAAGGCCTGAAGAGGGGGCGTCCTCATCAGGAGGAGCGGCAAGAACAAAGGCTTTGACAGAGGATTTAGCTGGAGAGTACTGAACAAGGGACAGGGGAGAAGAGGATGGGGTCCAGGGGGAAGGCCAGAGCCAGACCATGGAGGGCCTCTCCAACCCTGGTGGAGTTTGATCTTACTCTGTTTGACATGAGAAACTACCGGCAGGCTTTAAGAGAGTCTGCTCTGGATTCCAGTCTGCAAACCCCTCATAGTGGGTCATGCAGTAAAGTGATCTCCTCAAGTTCCAGAACCCATCAGACCGATCATGGGAGTTCTTAATGTTGGCTTTTTAGGTCCAGACTCTGTCTGTTCAACTCAAGCTTCCTCGTCTCGGTCCCTCACGAGACAAGCATTCCTCTGTGCCCTGACAGTATGACATGTGCTCTGACATCCCAGGCAGGAAGTAAGTCACCTGTGCTGGCAGGACCTCTGCACTTCCTGTGAAACATCATTCAACAGTCCTCAAAATGTTAAGTATCCTTGCTTCTTATCTGAAGTCATGTGGCTTACCATGGCCTGATATTTATAAATGAAAACTGGCTCACAGCAAGAATCAGCCTGATAGTTACCAAAGAAAATCAGTTTCATTTCATTTTCAAGAGATACCTTGATGTGTTCACAAGTATTCTGGTTTGGGAAGTTGCAATTATAGCCCCCTGGTGCCATTATGATGTATATGTAGGAATTACATCAGTGCACAGTCATCCCACAGAGAGTCTCTTCTATGGCCAGCATTATGAGTCACTGGGGAAGCAGGTCAGTTCCAAGAGACTTAGGTGTTCCGAATTTTTGTGCAGGTATTCTGATGACTGATTACCCAGCACACCCTCAGAATTCTTTAAGCTCCCAGGTGTCATCAAAATTATCCTATTTCCTCAGGGATACTTAACTCTAGAGAATGAACCCAGACCAGACACACCCTACCAATTAGGGGATACTGTAGGCTTGCCACCTAATCTTGCTACCTCAGGGACCTCCTAGTGCACAGATTTTTAACTCTTAACTGAGATCAGTGGATAGCATATAAGGAGTCTGCAAACTTGATTGGTAAATGTACAAATCTTTATTTTTACTAACAACGGAAACTTTACATGCTTAATTTTGAATAAGCAAATAACTACAGTGGAATCAATGGTATGTTACTTTGTCACCAATAGAAATCAAAACTATTTTCATATCATGTTACAATTGGACCAGATATCTCAAATATGCTCATACTGTTTCAATATAGCAAAAGTTAGTAGACTCATTAGTAGATCTTATTATTTAATATGTTAATAACATGCACATACGTTGCCATATCATGAGTTTGCTTTTTAATATGCTGATATCATATTTCAATGTAATTTCAATATAATTATGTATTGATGGCATATGTAATATAATTGCTTTCCTTTGTAGCCCGATTTATTTTAATATATACTTCACCTGCCCTCCAAGGTAAACATGGTACATAGGGGCATATGTATCAAAAGGAAAAGAAGAAAGAGAGAGAAGTTCAGAAGCATTCTTCAGGGCTGATGGACTTTGGGTATGTTTGTACAGGTTTGAATAAGGCCCTACAGGAGAAAAAGGCCACTCAGATTTTTATGATGATGACCCTCGTAAAATAGTTCTTGCTTAATGCTGTGCTGCTTCCAGGAACCAGACAGCCCCACTAGAAAGCTGTGCCACCACGTGCACAACTAGCCTACTTCCTGAGAGGGGGAGAGCAAAGACCAGAGCTGTCAGTGTCATGGACACAGCAGTGAACAGGCACCAATGAACACACTTTCTCACTCTCTCCACCCCTGCTCCATTGTTCATTTGCTATTTCTTCATATTAAATTAGAATTTTCTCCTGTGGGCCCTCAAAACCTGCTTCCATCTATTGTCATGGACACAGCAGTGAACAGGCACCAATGAACACACTTTCTCACTCTCTCCACCCCTGATCCATTGTTCATTTGCTATTTCTTCATATTAAATTAGAATTTTCTCCTGTGGGCCCTCAAAACCTGCTTCCATCTACAGCACTGCCTGCTAATTTTTTTTTCCATTCTGTCCCCATGTCTCACCTTTGATCTCCCAGGTTTTCTGCTTTGTACCTTTGGCTCATTTCTTATTCTCCCTGCCTCTTATAGCCATCAGCTGCTCTGTGGGAGTATGCTACTTTAATAGCTTCAGATGTCCCCAATCCATGCCAGCTGTCCCCCCAACAGGAGCCATCAGAGCACAGAGATGGAGTGCCGGCAGGTGCAGGCAGCACAGCCCCTTCTCTGGAACCCTCCAGTGGGTGGCTGTGGCTCATAGCAACTGCCTCAGGCCAGTGGCCAATATTTGCTGGGGTCAGATTTCCTTGCATTGTGACTTCTGAATTCTGCTAACTGAAGGAGTTCATAAGCAGACAAAGAAATCGGTGCCTAGAAAATATCACTGGATGAATTTGCATAGAGAAAAAAGCATCTATTGACAGAAAACATAGAATGCCTCCCTCCTGAGAAGGGCAGAAAGAAGGGTGGATACGAGGAGAGAAGAGAGTAAAGAAGGATGGTTTGCATATATTTTTAAACCCTTACCCTATCTCCGGAGGAAAATATTCCAATTAATACTGCAAATGCTCAAGGAAAGATGTTTTTATATCTGTAATAGACTAATACAGTTTTCTAGTCTGTATGTGAGATGGCCCAATATTTAGGCATATGTCCTTAAGTTTTGTGCTTTGGGGATTGCTATTCTTTCATCTTCCACATAGATTACCTGGAGTCCAGGTTGTTTTCAGGGAATATAACCTACAACTTCTTGTGTGATTCTTATAAAAATTTTGCTTGAGAGTAATGTTAGTCATGAATGATGGAATAAAGGCTGTGCTCTTTATTAAGTTTATCCTTGGATCCAGCTAGAACATAAGAAAGCTGTAAACAATAAAAACACTGTTTTATCCTTAAAAAAAAAAAAAAAAAGAAGAAGGATGGAAGCTTCAGATCACTTCTCATTAGAACATCATCTACATTATCTGAACGAGAAAGAAGGTGGGCAATGACAGACAGATGGCCGAGCTGCTTCACACACTAGACCTGGGTTAGCTACAAGCAAAAGTGTACACTGCCAAAATGATTATTTACAAATGCCTATCAGACCACGTCACTCTCTTGTACAGCACCTTTCAAGAAAGTCACATACCACTCAGAGTAAATACAGCTTCATTTCCACAGTGTACCAGACCTGTTGTGATCTGGCCCCAGCTGACTTCTCACATCTCATCTTGAGCCACTCCCCTCTTGGATCACTGTATCTACCCACACTGGCCTTCTTTTGGTTTCCCAAACAAGTCATATTTTCCCACTCAGAGCCTTTGCTTTTACTATTCTTCTGCCTGGACAATTTAACTCCCAAAACTTTCCTCTCATCATTCAGGTTTCAGTTCAAATGTCACCAAAGCAAAGAAGCCTTGCCTGACCACCAAACTAGTGCAACTCCACTCCCAGGCCCCCTCTAGCCCATTACCTGACTTCATTTTCGTCAGAGCACCAATTTCATATGAAGTTCTTGTTTCTTTGCTTTCTTTTCCCATCATCCCCATGAGAGCAAGGACCTTATCAGCCATATTCCCAGCCATTAGAAGAGCACCTAGGACATAGTAAATGTTCAATACGTATTTGTGTGGGTCAAGTGAATATTAAATGACTGAACTTGCTTGAAATGAGTCTATGGTATTACCTGTTTGCCAAGTTCTGATAGCTGGAGCTTGAACCTGACATGAGAGGTCAGCACACAAGCTCTCACAGTCCCAGAAGGAATCTTCTTTCTGGATCTAAAGTATACTGGTCACGTCAAAATATTTCATTTTGCACCATTTAGTTAGGATCATCAGCCGTTCCTACCTACCATAGAAAGAAGGTAGGAGGGGGAGCACAATAGAGTTAAATTCTGAACTATGGTGCAAATACATTAATTTGTTAGGGGAAAATGCCAGTATTGCTGTTTCATACACTGAGAATCAGCAGGTGTCATAGAACAGGCATGAGTTTCTAAGTCAGGCAAACTCAGATTCACACCCCAGCTCTTACACTTCTGTTATGGACTAAATTGTGCCCCTGTGTGACTGGATCTACAGATAGAGGCTTTAAGGAGGTAACAAAGATTAAACAAGTGTGGCCCTATTCCGATAGGACCAGTGTTCTTATAAGAAAAGGAAGAGACACCAGAGATATCTCTCTTTCTCTCTGACTGGATCTACAGATAGAGGCTTTAAGGAGGTAACAAAGATTAAACAAGTGTGGCCCTATAGGACCAGTGTTCTTATAAGAAAAGGAAGAGACACCAGAGATATCTCTCTTTCTCTCCCCCCCCCATGCATGCACAACAGAAAGGCCATTTGAGGACAGAGTGAGAAGGCAGCCATCTGCAAGCCAACAGGAAAGCCCTCACTAAAAATCAACCTTTCCAACACCTTGATCTTGGATGTCCAGCCTTCAGGGCCGTGAGAAACTAAATATTTATTGTTTAAGCTACCCAGTCTGTGGTATTTTTCTATGGCAGCCCAAGAAGACTAGTAGAACCTCTAAGCAGTTTGATCTTGCACAACTTATTAGATTTCCTTATCTATGAAACCAAGAAAAGAAAGCCCAGGTTGCCTGGGTTTGACCAGACTGTAGTAATCACTTCACAATGTATCAAACCATCACATTGTACATCTTAAGTACATATAATTTTAAAATAATAATAATTTTAAAAAGTCCAGAGTGCAGGATTGTTGGGAGGTGGGCAGATCATTTTATGCAGAGCTTCACAGAAGGTACTCAGAAGTCATTGCGGTGCCCCCATGGTCTGCCAGTCCATAAGTCACCTGCTGTCATCCCACTGCATCTGAAGACGTTTACCTCTACAAAGCCAATTGAACAACCAGTTAAGAAGCCAAAATGGTTCATTAGCACCATATAAGACATACAATTAAGTGGTAAGACTAAATCCACTCTCAAATACATAAATAGGAGGCTTTTCAATACTGACCAAATGATTTGTCTTTATAGACACAGCATGAATTAATTTAAAATACTCAGGAAACCAAATAAGTTATCTTGTAATAAATATTCAGCAATTAACTGAATACCAAATAGTGAGATTTATTTTTAAGTTAAGGTTATTCCCTTAGTTAACTCGCATCCTCCATCTGGGCCTCAGATTCCTCAAATGTAAAAAGGAGAAGTTGGTGTATGTTATTTTAAAGGCATGTCTAGCTCTCAGAGTCTAGTGAGAATCCTCTCTCTTACCTGACCCCCGCTGGACCCACCTTGTGATCAGTTGCTCGCATTCACTGGTTAGCCCCCCAGACTTAGCAGTGCAGTCTGGATCAGTGAAATCAGACAAAGTTTACGTCTTCAAAATATACCCAGTACTTTAGTTTCTCAGTAATACAACCTGTCCTAAAACTACGGATTGGAGGATAATATTAGCATATAACTCTGGGCTTGTGTTCATTCTCTGGCAGGGAATGTAAACTGACAGTGCTAATAACATATCTTTCATGGCTCAGATCATCATCATTGCACCAGAAAACCTGTTTTGATGTAACTTAGCCCACCCCTATGTGAGCTAAATTCCAAGAACAATTCAAGATTTATATTGTGTCTGGTCCCACTGGTGCCTGCAAAGAGCCTTAGTGCCTGGGAAAGGCTTACAGGAGGTTTATGGGTGCTTACGTCTAGATCCTGAGTGCGTGACAAAAGAGAAGACCTGGATTTGCTGTGCGTTTTCACTAAAATACCCTGAAGGATGTGTTTTTCTCTTTTTGAAAAAGGAGAGTATTAACGGGGTATTTTGCTTTTTCCTGAAAGGTTCAAACTTGCATATGAAGCATTCGGTCAGATAACCAAAAGGATTTGTGTCCTTCTGATAAAACACAGAATTGTGTTTTATGCCCTGCAGAAGTCTCCACAGGAATCTCTTGATGTGATCTCAAGTCAAGAGCCTAACAACATGAAAAAGCACATTTAGGTCCTTAACGCTTTCCTGTTGCTGGAGCTTCCAACAGCATGTCTAAAATAGTTATTCATATTTGTTTTTGCACTTTTGCTTTTTTTTTTATTTTTCAATTCACAAATAAAAATTGTATGTATTTATGACATACAACATGATGTTTTGATATATGTATAAATTTTAGAATGGCTAAATCAAGCTAATTAGCATATGCATTACCTCACAAACTCATTTCTTTTGATGAAAACACTTGAAATGTAGTCTCCCAGCAATTTTCAAGCATATGATATATTGTCATTTACTATAGTCACTAAGATGTACAATACATCTCTTGAACTTATTCTTCCTGTCTAACTGACATTTTGTATCCTCTGACCAATATCTCCCCAATTCCCCTTATGCACTCTTTTTAAATCACTTTGATTAAAGAATATTTTCCCAGTCATCTTACCACAAATAAAACCTATTTTATTCTACAACTATTGAAACATTTAATTTAAATACTGTAATCCTTGTTTATCTGTTTGTCATGTATCTGTATGTTTTAAAAGTTGTTTATTATAAATATACAAGTTTTACTTTTTAAAAATGGTACCATTCAATGGACACTTTCTTTTGAACGTTATAAAGGAAAAAAAAGTGATTCATTGTCATGAAAGCTCTAACTATAGACACATATGTAGGTGTGTTACATATACACATATATACAAAAAACAGGCATCAAAGTGATTTTTATTATAGAAGGTAATGTTGTTAATGATACAAAACATTAAACAAAATAGAAAAACTATAAAATAAGAAGTAAAACTTCAACTATCTTTATTCTCCTCCCCATTTTCCATCTTCACTCTCCAGTGATAACTAGTGTAAACAGTTTTTTATAAATCCTTCCATAACTTTTCCAAGAAAATACAAGTCTCTGTGTATATACAAACATATATGTATATATAAGCATGCATACATATACACCTGTGTATGTTTACTTATACATACTGCATATATCTTTATTAACTAGTGCTGATAATTATGCTAGAAAACAATCATATGAGCTGAATTTTGGGAGGGTACCCAGAAATCAAACCTATGGTTGTATGTCCTCACAGAAAAAAAATCATATATAGCAAGAGAAGCTATAATAATAATAATAATAATAATAATAATAATAATAATAATAATAATAACTACTCATTATTTAGTTTTTACTGTTTACCAGGCCAGTGCCTAGCACTAACCAAGCATATTACATATATTATTTCATTGAAACCTCGCAAAAACTCCATGAGATATGTGTTACCCAGATTTTGAAGGTAAACGACTGAAGATTAAAGAAGTTAAATAATTTGTCCAAGATCAAAAGATCAGTGGCCAGGGCCGGCCCGGTGGCGCACTGGATAAGTGCGCCGCTTGGGAAGCGCGGCGGCGCTCCCGTCCGAGGGTTCGGATCCCACGTACAGACCGGCTCCCGCTCACTGGCTGAGCGAGGCGCGGGAGCAACGCCGAGGCTTGCGATCCCGTCGCCGGTCCCCGGTCCGGTACGGGGGCAACACTGAGGGTTGCGATCCGTTGCCGGACACGGAAAAAGACAAAAAAAAAAAAAAGATCAGTGGCCAGTGCGAGAGTGCAGAACTAATAATCTTAATTACTGTACCTTTTTGTTAGATTTATAACTTTGAGAACACATGATAAAATATACATTCCCTGGGAAGATATGAGAAAAAGACACAGAAAATAAACTATTTGCCAGTATAAGGGCACAGAGGAAAGAATTTTTTGCCCACACAGACATTAATTAAATAAATTCCAAATGAAAGTTATTTTATGAGCAAGTTGTGCCTTGCCAGGCATTCCCTGCAGGGAGCAAAAGTGTGGCAAATGAAAGGCTTTGAAGAAAGGAGGCAATGTTTGTCAGCTTTGGTGACTCCCCTTTTTAAATTTCCCTTTCCTGGTCCTAACACATTTCCCAATTCCTTAGGTTGAGACAGGCTAGTAAATCTTGCTGACTTTCCTTCCTCATGATGCCATCTTGTCCAGTTCTCCTTTACAGACCTCAAGTTATGAATCCTTTTCTTCCTCCCACCCTCTTCCTGCCTGCCGCCCCACCACACCACACCCTCACCAGCTCATAACAAAAGCCTACTCTCCAAGGAGAAAGACTTCACCAGAGGGAAATGATGAAACATTATTCTGCGTGGGAGAAGAGAATTCCTCCCCACTCCAGCCAACTCCAGCCTTCCTATTTGACCTATTTGGGTCAAAGGGTGGGAGGAAGCCAAGGTCAACAGGGGACAAGGCTTCAAGGAAATAAATTTGGAATGTTGCATCCAAGAAAAAGAGTAGGAGGCTGGGAGGAAAGGGGAAATGCTATACCCCTGGAGGAGGGGCACAAACACTTGTGAAAGCCACACTCCAAGACACAGGCCATAAGATTATAGTATGTCCCCACCCCCACCTTACCACCACACCAGCGAGCCACAGTCTAATAAAAGTGGACTAAAGCTAAGAGGGCTACGAGACTCTCTCTGTTTGGGGAGCAATACAGGGAAAAGCCCCAAAGCCAAGAAAAGAGAAAAAACAAAGATACTAGTGGAATTTGAAGCCTCTAATACCTGTAGCATTAGCAAACATTAAGCATATCCCAACTCTTCACCATATTAACAAAAATCCTTACACTGAAGACCTATTTACCTCAGTACCTGTTACTCATACAATATATTGATCTTTCAACAAAAAAATTTGTAATTTTTTGCCATAGATAAGAAACATACTCTGAAGAGACAAAGCTATCATCAGAACCAGACCTGAATATGACACAGATGTTGGAACTATCAAACAAGGAATTCAAAATAGCTGTGATTAATAAATTACAGATTAACAGAAAAGGTAGACAATAGGCTAGACTACTGAGACTGTATGAAGAATGCCTGTGACAGGTTCTTCATTATACTCAATGCATCTAGGGAACAAGTCAGTGAACTTGAAGACAGGACACTTGAAACTTCCCAAACTGAAATGCAAAAAGAAAAAGGAATGGTGGGCCGGCCCGGTGGCGGACTGCTACAGTGCGCCGCTTGGGAAGCGCGGCGGCACTCCCGCCGAGGGTTCGGATCCCACATAGAGACCGGCCGCTCACTGGCTGAGCAAGGTGCGGGAGCAACACCGAGGGTTGCGATCCATTGCCGGTCACGAAAAAAGACAAAAAAAAAAAAAAGAAAGAAAAAGGAATGGAGAAAAAGTAACAGAACATCCAAGAAATGTGGGGCAATATCAAGGACAGTAGCATACACATAATTAGTATATCAGAAGAAGAAGAAAGAGAGAATAGGGCCAAAGAAATACTTGACAATCATGACAAAGAACTTTCCAAAATTAATGACAGACACTGAACCACAGATCCATGAAGCTCAAAGAACAAAAAGTTTTTTCTTAAAAAGTATTAAAAAACCATGATACATACCAAAATAACACACCTAAGACTGTCATATTCAAAATGCAGAAAGCAAAAGACCAAAGAAAAGTTCTTGAAGAAAGCCAGATGAATAAAATAACTATGGAAGAAAAAAGGTAATAAATATAACAGACTTCTCATCTGAAACCACATGAGCAAGAGTGGAGATAAATCTTTAAAATGTTGAAACTAAAAAAGAAAATACCAATCTAGAATTCTATATTCTATGAAGTTATTCTTCAAAGGTGAAATAAAGACCTTCTCAAACAAAAGCAGAGAATCCATTGCCAGTAGACCTGTCCTGCAAGACATGTTAAAAGAAGTTTTTCAGGCAGAAGGAAAATTAAACACGTCAAAAATGTGGATCTACGTAAAGCATGAATAGCATCAGAAAGAGATAAAGGCAATTTTTTTTTACTCTTAATTCATCTAAAAGGTAGCTGCTTATAGCAATAATAGTAACAATGTATTAGTTGAGTATAGCATATAAATAAGTAAAATGAATGACAGCAATATCACAAGGGACAGGAGAGAGGCATTAGGAACAGTTTGGCATAAACTACCTCACCACACATGAAATGGTATAGTGTTATCTGAAGGTGGACTTAAACATATAATGTAAATTGTAGGGCGACCACTAAAAAAGTTTTGTAAAAAGGAAGTATAAAAGATAAACCAAGAGAGGAGATAAAACGAAATCGTAAAAAATAAAACCAGAGAAGGCAGAAAAAAGAGGAGGGGGGGAAAGGGAGAACTAATGTAACAAACAGAAAACAGTGACAGAGATGGTAGAACTTAATGCAGCCATATCAACCGTCACTTTAAATATGAACAGTCTAAACACACCAGTTAAAAGGCAGTGATCGTCATACCGAATAAAAAGAAAAGCTGCAACTATGTTCTCTACAAGAAACACATTTCAAATATAAGTACGCTCCTAGAAACTGTGATCACCTACAGTCCCCTCAAATGCAGTATATATAAATTGTATAACTAAGTATTGGCCTCCAGAAAGGTCTACAAAGTGACACTTTAAAAGGAAGGAAAGAAAAGGAAAAATTTGCAATAAGAAGAGTATATTAGTTCTTTAGGGCTTCTATAGCAAATTAGCACAAACTCGGTGGCTTAAACCAACAGAAATTTATCCTCTCACAATTCTGTGGACCAAGAGTCCAAAAATCAAGATTTTTGTCAGGGCCATGCTCCTTGTGAAGCACTGAGGATAAATGCTTCCTTGCCTCTTCCTAGCACAGCAATTCTTGGTGTTACTTGCTTTGCAGCTACATCACTCCAAGCTCCGCCTCCATCTTCACGTGGCCTTCCCCTCTGTGTCTGTGTCCCTGCTCCTCTTCTCATAAAGACACCATTCATTGGATGTGAGCTCCACCCTAAATCCAGTATGATATCATCTTGAGATCCCAACTAATTACATCTGCAAAGACCTTCTATTTCCAAATAAGGTTACATCCTGAAGTTCCAGATGGACATGACTTTTTTCATTTAGTTTTTAATTAACAAAAATTTTATATATTTATAATGTAAGACATGAGGTTTTGAAATATGTATATGTTGTGGACTAGCTAAATCTATCTAATTAACCTATGCATTACCTCCTAGAGTTATTTTTTTTTT
>NW_007726495.1:356096-363228 GCF_000696425.1 Galeopterus variegatus | reverse complement strand
CTCTCAGGATCGCGCTGTTTCCTGACGCGGGCGCTCCAGACCCGTCGCCATTTTTTTCCTTTATCCTCCTAGAGTTATTTTTGTGTGTGTGGTAAGAACACTTAAAATCTACTCAGAGATTTTCGAGAATATAATACATTGTTATTTACTATAGCCATCATGTTGTATAATAGATCTCTTGAACTTATTTCTCCTATCTAACTGAAATTTTACGTCCTTTGACCAACATCTCCCCAACCCTTCATCCCCATCCCCTTATAAGCAACAATCTACTGTCTGCTTCTATGAGTTCAACAATTTTAGGTTCAGGTGCACATGAATTTGGGGGCACACTAATCAATCCACAACAAAGACTGAAGTAAAAAACCAACTTAATGAGTTTTAATTTTGTTTGTTTTTTCCATTGTAACTTTTGTTCCTAATGAAAGTGAGTCCAGGAAGGCACAGCAAAAGAGCCCCTCACAAACACAGCATTTCTGGGTTTTGCTGCTTGTCAGCTTTCCCTGTGTTAATGGCTTTTCCAGTTCTTAATATGCTCATAGGTTTTTAGTCTTCATCTTACCAGATGCTCAAGAGGCTAGCAGTGAGGAACTCCAAGCAGGCCATTCAATTGTGTCTTCACTGAAGACCCCACTCTGATCCTACTTGGTTCTCCAAGGGCAAGAGCACTGTCCAAGATGGAGCCCTAAAACTTTGGGCACTCTATTTGCTGGAGAGGAAAGAAAAGAACATAAGAGAAGCAATAGGAATGTGACCTCTTTTCTCTCCCTTGGGAGGCTCCATTTTTGAAAGAAATGGCCTACTTATGTGCCCTAATTCCCATCCCCCACCCTGCTTCCCCCCTACCCCTCCCCGCACCATCCAGCAAATCTCTTGGTCCTGGTAGTGAACTGGTTTCAAAGGGAAGGGGAAAGGTGCCTGTATTAATTTCCCATGGCTGCTGTAACAAATTACCACAACCTTGCGGCTTAAAATACCCAAGTGTATCATCACAGCTCTGGAAGTCAGAAGTCTAACATCGGGCAGGGCTGGTTCCTTCTGTAGTGTTGAAGGGAGAATCTGTTTTCTTGACTTTTCTAGCTTCCAGGGGCCCCTTGCATTCCTTGGCTTATGTCCCCTTCCTTGAGTCATTCCAACCTCTTGCTTCCATCATCACATCTCCTACCTTTGTTCTGTAATCAGAGCTCCCTCTGCCTCCTTCTTATAAGAACATATTTGATTACATTTAGGACCCATCTACATAATCCAGCATACTTCTCCCATCTCAAATTCCTGAACTTAATTATATCTGCAAAGTCCCTTTTGCCAGATAAGGAAAAATTCACAGATTCCAGAAATTAGTACCTGGATATCTTTGGGAGCCAGTATTCAGCCTAACACAGTATCCTCTTGAGGTCTGGACAAAGCAGGGAAAACAAATGACCACAATAAACTTCTGGATCTGTCCATTCACACACAGGAAAAAGATCACAATGAAGCTTGAAACAAAGTTTCACATTAGGTACAAAGGATACCAAAGAACTCTGAAACAAAGCTCACTGGAAGACTTCCAGTTAGACAAGATGCACACATCTGAAACTGTCAGAAATGCTAGCCTCCTTAGTTTTACAAAATAAGTCAGTTGTCATAGTCCTTTCTAATTCTACAAGTTCTACCGATGCTAATTGCAAAATAGATGTTGTCTTTATAAACTTTCAACATTAAGTCACAGGCAGGGCTGTGATTATTTTTCACCTTGAAGGTTTATTTTTGAAAAGGATGAAAACAGTTTATTTTCCCATGGAAGTTGGCTGGGTTTGCATTCTTTCACTGAAACAATAAGTTGGAACTTTTAAGAATTTATTTTAGGGCATGAAGATGTTTTTGACACACATTCCCGTCACCATAGGTGATGAGCCCTGGTATTATTAGAAGGAGGCCTGGGAGAAGCTACGGGAAGGTGGTTTGTTTAGACTGGGGGGAAGGGAAGGGGAGTGGGAGGTTATTGGGCTAAATATAGACAGAATTGACATTTAGAACAGTCTAAGTATTGGTACCATTAACACCAACCAATAAGAATGAATGCCAGCCAAAAACAAGTCTCAAGGCCTTACTTGCACATATCTATTGTTATCAGCTCTGAACTCAAAAAAATGAACATATTACTAGTGTTGGTTCAGTATTCTTACACTTTTGTACTTCCTTTTGGCACTACAGCTTACATAACTACTCTATTTTTTTTTTAATCACATTCATAGGGATGGGGAATAAGAAAGCTCCAAAAATATCAGCTCTAAAGAGTCATAGCTGCTCTTTGGAGATAGGGTGAAGACGGAGATGGAAATTGAGGATTTGAGGATCAAGGTAACCAACATGGGCCCCATCCCATGACATAAAAAGGCTCTTCTTCTCACTGTCCTTTTTAAAATTGTATATCTCTTCTGTTGACTCCTATCTCTCTTATTATTTAACCCATGGCTTCTCTCCCTTCCCCACTCCTTCCCTTCCCCCACTTCCCTTCCTCTTCTCTTCTCTCTCTCTCTCTCTCTCTCTCTCTCTCTCTCACACACACACACACACACACACACACACACACCCCTCTCTCTCCTCTCGGACTTCCTTTATGCTCACAGCTTAAACTCTAACTTCTAACTAGATGATTCCAAATCTGTAACCCCAGCCAGACTCTTCTTTCCAACATGAGCCCAACTTTGGAAACATCCCACCTTTACATAAAATTTAATACGTCTCAATATGCTTATCACCCTCTCTTCCTAATTTCTCTATTGATGTTGATAGCACTATCTTGTTCTCAAGGCCCATGGGGCTAGAAAACTATGAGCTCAGGACCACGTGCTACACAGGAAATGGAAGCGTGGGCCTCAGAGAAGTAATCAGCCAAAGGTTATGATGGTCATTGATCACAACAGGAACTGATTGATCCACAGTGCACGCGATTCCTCAGAATGTTCTCATCAGCTTTTTTCTTACCAACACCAAGGCAATATGGCAGGCATTGTGTTTACTCAAAGGGGATAAAGACTGCAAATAAGTGTAACCTATGTGCTGAAAGCTCCAAAAGAACCTTGGAATATTTAATGGAAATGAAGTAGAGAAAGCCTCAAGAAAATAAGATATTGAACCTAATGGTGTATTGATAAATCTAACACCTTACTTTCCATACTGGACTATACAATTTATAAGGAACTTTTGTTTATTTCCTCAAATATTTCCTTATTAGAGTCATCTTATTAAAACCCATGAAGTTGGTATTAAACCTAATATAATATATTTTACTAATGGGGAAAATGAGGCTTGGACTTTGTCCTTTTCTCTTTCCATCTGAGTGCCATAAGAAACTGCCACCGTGCCTTTTTTTGTAATTATACAGTCAATTGATTTGGCTGATTCAGAGACCCCAGAAAATAAATTGAAAAAATTTTCAGCAATTGATTTTTGGAAATAGTTGATAAGTCAGTTTAGTCAGAATTACCAATTCAGAATCTGCATGTAGACAAATTAAAATGTCACAGGACCTGTGCTGAAAAAATGGTGTTTAAACACATACCATGATTTCTGCAGCAGCCCCACCTCATCACATTAGCCCAGGCTGGGCTCCACTCCTGTGAACGCTTAGGGCTAATGACATTAGTCACTCCATGTCCTTGTGAAGCAAAGGATGATGGCTCTGCTAATAATAAATACAAGCAGGGCAACAATTAATTGACAGGTAAAAGATGAATTGAAAGTTTTAAGGCATTCTGCAAACTTGGCCAGACCAATCTGAAACAGTAACGAAATCCTCAGAGATCAATATTTTTGTAATATATCAGCTAGGATTTATCCTTTACCTTCTGGGCTTCTGGCTGCTTACTTCTAGAAGCATAACTTCTGTAGAATACCAACTCACATATGAAGAACAGGACTAATCAGGTCTCTGTGCCCTGATCAACATTTCCAGCCACCCGAGGGAGCTAGCAGGTACAGCAAAGTCAAAGAGCAAGGATGTCCAGCTCAGGTCCAAAGCATCAGATCTGCATAATATGATTCAACATGCTACCACTAAAACCTGGCACAAACATAGAGAAATTTCCTTCTGTCCTGACACCAAGTCAAAGCCCACACTGGCAGGCAACATGCACTTCTGCTGGCTTGGTCTCCTCTGAGGCAGATTGCCCAAGCTGCAGAGGGAGTATTGATTTTATAACAGATGCAAATGAGCTACAGGGCCTGAACCCACCTAGTGCATTGGAAGTAGGCTGAGTGCCAGGTGAGACTTCCATGGCAGAAGTAGTGGGAAGAGCCATACTCCCCACCCCCAACTCTTGGAACACACCCAGGCAGCCATAAAACAAAGAGCTTCTTAAACTAAAAAGTTGTACAGAAATACTATCATAGTTTTATTTCTTATACTCAAAAAGGCCAAAGAACGAAACAGAGCATTATTACAAGAAGGTAATATTTGTGCCTTTAGGATATAGGTTCTCCATATCATGTTACTTGATAATTGTATATGTTATGGGATAATTTTGTAATAGCAAATTTTACTGAGTGCTTACTGTGTACCAATAACTATAGTAAGAGCATTTTCTAATTTATTCCTCATAAAACCCTGTGAAATAACTTGCTATTGCTCTCATTTTAGAGCTGGAAAAGCTCTGCACAGCAAAAGAAACAGTTAACAGAGCAAAAAGACAACCTATAGAATGGGAGAAAATATTCTCAAACTATGCATCCAACAAAGGATTAATATCCAAAATATGCAAGGAACTCAAACAACTTGACAATAAAAAAAAAGTAACCTGGTTTTAAAAAATAGGCTAAGGAGCTGAGTAGGCATTTCTCAAAGTAAGATATACAAATGGCCAACGGACACATGAAAAAATGCTCAACATCACTCAGCATCAGGGAAATGCAAATCAAAACTACATTGCGATATCATTTCATGCCAGTTAGACTGGCCATTATCAAAAAGACAGAGAATAACAAATGTTGGTGAGGATGTGGAGAAAGGGGAACCCTCCTATACTGTTGGTGGGACTGTGAATTAGTGCAACTTTTATAGAAAACAGTATGGAAGTTCCTCAAACAACTACAGATAGAACTGCCATACGATCCAGCAATCCCACTGCTGGATGTATACCCAAAGGAATGGAAATAATCATGTCAAAGGGATACCTGCACTCCCATGTTTATCACAGCTTTATTTACAATGGCTAAGAGGTGTAACCAACCTAAAAGTCCATTGATGGATGACTGGATAAGGAAAATGTGGTATGTAAACACAATGGAATACCAGTTGGCCATAAAAAGGAATGAAATTCTGCCATTTGCAGCAACATGGATGAACTTAGAGAAAAATATGTTAAGTGAAATAAGTCAGGCACAGAAAAAGATATACACATGTCCTCACTCATAAGTGGGAACAAGAAAAGAGAGAGAGAAGGAAGGAAGGAAGGAAGGAAGGAAGGAAGGAAGGAAGGAAGGAAGGAAGGATGGATTACAATAATTCACTGAGCTTTCAAAAGGAGAGAACAGGACTGAGGCCACCAAAGACTGGAAAGGGGGAAGAGGGGGAGGATTGGCAAGAAATTGGTAAAGGACCATAAAATATGATCACATTGTAAATATAGAAATATAAATAAATATTTACATTGTAAATATAGTAATAAAAAAAGAGATGGAGAAGCTGATGATTCAAGGTCACAAAGCTGGTGACAGACTTTGTGTTCTTAACTTCTATATGAAACTGCCTCTTATCCATCTTCAACTTTTTAGAAAAGTAGATGTAGTGAATTGAATGTCCTCCCCCCAAATTCATTGAAGCTTGAATTGTGTCCCCCAAGATTTATGTATTACAAACTTGGGCCCCACTGTAACTGTTAAGAGGGTGGGAAATCCAATTATGGTAACTGAAAGATGGGGCCTTAAGAAGTGATTAGATTGCAATAGTGAATGGATTAATAATGGTGGTCAGGGGCGTGGTTCTGAGGGCTTTAAAAGGAGAGAGCACATGAGGAACTACCTTGCTCTCTCTGCTCCACCATTTTGCAATGTGATACCTGAGTCACTGAAGTCACCACCAAGACCCTCACCAGATATGTTCCCTGGACTTTGGACATCGCAGCCTCTGAAACTGTAAGCAATAAATTTCATTTTCTTACAAATTATGGTGTATTTTGTTACAAGCAACATAAACAGACTAATACAATAGAGTAATGAACATCAGAAAGATAACAAGACTGCAGCTGTATTTGCTCCTTTTCAGGCAGTTTATTAATGCCCTAAATCCTTTTCAAAGATGGTATCTACTTACATCTACCAAGTGCATCACTATCACTAGATTGTTTATCCCTAGAAAAAATATATTATTTTATACATTGCATTTGGAAATTATATTAAGTACCTTTCCTAAAAATTCCTATAAGTACAAATTAATTCCATCTTCCTAAACTATTTGTTGCCTTCCTACTCAAAGACTATGAACGTGCTGAGCATGATGTGGGTTCTCTGCTTTCTGTTCATAGTCTGGAAAACCCAATCTGGTCCCCACTGTCTCATTAGTCTCAAATTCAGCAGAAGAGAAACATCCACATTCTCTGGTCACTTTCTTTATATGATTTCCAGTTTCTGTGGATAAGCAAAGATGCATGTAGAATTACAATATTCTAATTTCCATTTGTCATTTGGGTTGGTGAGACTCCTTCAAAGCTTTTCTGGCTTTGCAGCATGTAGCTTACCTTTGGAAGGGTGCTAGGTAGACATCTATTCCCGCATTTCTCACATCATGTTGTAATTTTGTTTATCATTTACAGTCTGACAGACTGTGAGCTCTGTAAAGGCAAGAACTGGATCTTCTCTATTGCCTTCTCCCCAGATCTTTTCAAGATTTCAGACCATAGTGAGTGCCCAGTTAACCGTATGCAACTGAGAAGTTGCTTATATTAAAGGTAGAGAAAGGGGAAAAAAAGAAAACATGGAAGACTTGGAGTGTATTTGGGGAACTTTGGAATTAGAAACACAGTTTGTCCTGCTACAATGAGAGAATGGTGGCCCTAAACCTCCTGTTCCTAAATAAATTTGAAGTTCTAGCGGGCCGGCCCGGTGGCACACTGCTACAGTGCGCTGCTTGGGAAGCGCGGTGGCGCTCCCG
>NW_007726495.1:352840-355122 GCF_000696425.1 Galeopterus variegatus | reverse complement strand
TGTGATCCCATGGCCGGTCCCGGTCCGGGGCGGGAGCAACACCGAGGGTTGCGATCCCATGGCCGGTCCCGGTCCGGTACGGGCGCGACACTGAGGGTTGCAATCCGTTGCCGGTCACGAAAAAAGACAAAAATAAATAAATAAATAAATAAATAAAATAAATAAATTTGAAGTTCTAAAATAACGTACATTATCAAAAATTGTGTTTGAGTACAGTTAACTTTGCTCAGTAGTATGTCCCTGGGTCCTGGCACACAGTAGGGACTTAATACATTCTGTTTCTAAATGAACATCAGAAAGGGACTAGGGAATGGGCAGTTTCAAACTGCTTCACTTTCCCAGCAGGAGTGTTTTCTTATAGCCATATAATCTAAACAGCTCTCAGCAAATGCTGCTGCCTTTGAGTACATTTAGCTTAGGGTCATGTGAGAGTCCCTCTTTTTCCCATCTCCAAGCCACCCATCAGCACGAGCTTGCTTTCTCTCTTTCTCATTGCTCAGTGTTGTGCAAAGCAAAGCACAGACCCACTGTTAAGGAAGCACTGTTGAAAAAGCACTTAACAGCTCCACCATGCTTCCTCCTCCAGGACTCATGTCAATTTCCAAGTAGGCTCAAGGACTTATACTGGTCCTCAGAATGCAAATTGTGCCCCTTGATTACTCAATCCTGTTATAGCCAACTTGCGTTACGAAAACTAGAGCTACAGAAGCAATGCCTGCACATGGATTTCAGATGATCTACCACTCCACACAATAATGAATTGTAGAGTTTATCCTTTGTCACCCTATGACATCACATTAGGTCATATTCCTATTGGGTAGAGGTAGAGGATATACTCCGACACTTAGGAGGTTAGTGAGCCCAGGCTGGAAACTGAGTTCCAGGCATGCAGTAGCTAAAGCATAGACTCTGAGCCTTTTCCACATGGAAGCAGAGATATGCCAGGTCCCAAACAGTAGGAACAATGAAGCCCCAACTGCTCACAACCAGGAAGGGTGCATGGGAAAGAGCACACAAATGTGGAGTAGAGAGCCTGCACAGAAACCTTTCCAAGGGCTTCATGAGACACAAAATAGGTTGTGGGAGGAAGTGAGGAAGAAACAGTGATTCTTGCCCATTCTGCACAGCCAGGGGAATCTTGGCTTTCTCATCTTACCTAGAATGACTCAAGGTTTTATTGAGGGTGGTGATGGGTTGCCTACATCATCCACACTCTTTTCTATTCTGGCCAGATAGCTGATTTGATGACACTGGCAAAAATGTTTAGAATTCATCAAACTCCCTACATTGAAAGTCAAAATCAGCTTCCTTAGGTAATGATTTTCTGATTCTAGAGTATGAAGAAGCTCTCTTTCTGAATTAGAACAGGAAGGTGTCAATGGCAATAAGTCTACTATGTGCAAGCTTAACCAAGCTGTGTGCAGCTAGGCTAATTAATAGACCTTGTTGCTGGAAAAACCCCAGGCAGGCTTAATTTATGCAGATAAAGCCCATAAGCCCTGATATGCAGTTCTTTTTAATATAGCAAATAAGTCATAATCTAATTTTGTGGTATGTACAAATATCTGCACACCCATTCTTATCCCAACAACAGTACAAAGTATATGAAATACAATGAGCATGTGAATGTCTGATTAAGTTAAAAGTCAGTCCTGTCATATAGTTTATAACAACCTCATTAATAAACCCTAATTAAGGAGGAAGGATGTTCAAACTTAATGAAATCTGAGTTACAAAATATAGATTAAAAAATCATTACAAAAACAGATACTTGCCAAAAATGGATAAAAGTTTAGCAGAGTCTATGTTGTTAATTATCTTGTGTTTAAATAAATAGGTAAGAAGCTGCCAGGTTAGCTCAGTTGGTTAGAGCATGGTATTATAAATAAATAGGTAAGGAAAGCATATAACCAACTTTGTGATATCTGAGTTTAAATGCTGCTCAAGTAGCACTTGCAAAGAGTTGATTGACCCTCCTTCATAAGGACTGGAGAGAGATGGGACCCATTATGCACCTGACCCTAGCCCAAGAAGTGTATATGAACCATCTAAATTATTCATTTTGTAACAGGGCCACTTCCTCATTCAACTATATCACACAAATATTCGAGTACTTACATGTGCTGGGCACCATTTTAGACACTGAAAATTCAACAGTGAGTACAACAGATAAGGTCTCTGCACTCATGGAAATCTGTCAAGGGCACATCAATATTAAAAGAGTAAGCAAATAAAAAATTATGAATTTTCTATAGGATTATGTGCCACAATGACAATAAAAG
>NW_007726495.1:351581-352136 GCF_000696425.1 Galeopterus variegatus | reverse complement strand
AGTAAGCAAATAAAAAATTATGAATTTTCTATAGGATTATGTGCCACAATGACAATAAAAGAATAAAATGGAATAGAAAGTGACCAGGTTTTATCCAAGGTGGTGTGTTGCCTCTATCATCCATACTCTTCCATTGGGTCAGATAAAGCAAATTAATGACACCAGCATTTGAATTTTTTCCAAGTGCAATGGGAACATATTGCACAGTGTTAAGTGGGTTAATAATATATCAGCCATCAGTTGCAGCATCTTATGGCAAGGAAAAAAAACATGTTCTAATGCCAAGGACATAAGAAATCACAAGAGAGGATTAGTATTTAGGAAACGCTTGCTCTGCAGGCAAGACTTACCTATTTACATTATGTTACAATTTTACATACACACACACACACACACACACACACAAGAATTCCATTATATCCCACCCAGCTCCCTCCTCCTTTGAGATTTGGACACAACACTATTTTATTGCCCAATAGCAAAGAATACACAAGTTAGGATTTCTCCTGGCTCAGCCAGGAAAGATTTTGCAATGCTGCAGTTGGCCATACCCCA
>NW_007726495.1:342010-350976 GCF_000696425.1 Galeopterus variegatus | reverse complement strand
TTAGGATTTCTCCTGGCTCAGCCAGGAAAGATTTTGCAATGCTGCAGTTGGCCATACCCCACTAGACCCACCTCCCCATTTGGGGGAAGCATTACGTCTTCCGCAAGCCCGGTGGTTTACCTCGCACTGTCCTTTAAAGGGAGGGGAAACTTGGCTTTTAAAACAAACACACAATTCAACAAATGCTTTTTGAATAATTCCTAAAATCACACTGTTCTGGGTTCTGTGGGAGAAACAAAGTTAAATTTGTTGTTTAGCAGGCTCTAGAGTTGTGGAATATAATTATTACTACTTGGCACTAATCAATTTGTCATAAGGTAGATCGGTACTTGCTAGAATACATTTTTCAAGTCATCACTAATTAATTCCCTAATGAAATCCAAAAATTGCACTAGTGTTCTGATATATGCTGTACAAGATTCAAATTTTGTTCCATATAAACTTCATCAAAATATCACTACATGCTAGTTATAATAAATGATATTTCAGAATCGAGTTTTTATTCCCTGTCATTTTTTGCTTGATTTTTTCCCCAATTTTAAATTCATTACTGACATTAATTAAAGCCAAAGTACTCAGCAACTCTGGAAACATCTACAAAATAAAATGGTGCATTTGTATTTTGAGAGCAGTTTTTTCTGAATAATTCCAGACTTTTGAGTGTGGTTGATTTCAGATGAGACTGTAGCTAACACAGTATTCATTTTTCAAGCAAGATTGCATTTTAAACAGATTATCTAAAATGAGTTTGTATTCTTTAAGATAAAGCTAATATTACATGTGGGTTAAATGGAGAAGGAGATAGAGAGAAAATATGAAATTGAGCATTTAAAATTAGGACTATCAGAGCTGAGGGACAGCCCCCTCCACCCAGATGCAGGCAAAAAAAAGGGCACTCCTGGGTTGTAGGCAGGTCATAGGCAATGAGGGCAGCACCCCCTGCCAGGAAACAGGCCAGGAGCACACCAAAAACACCACTTCCTCATGTGTGGCCCACGACAGCCACTGTCATAACCACAGCTGCTGCAAAAGTGCCTCAACACCACATCAGTAGACACAGCTACATGCAGGTGGCCCAGCAGACAGCCTTGCAGGGACACAAGGAGAGTCACCAGCAGAGACCAGAAAAAGAAAAGGATGTCTCTCTCCTCAAAGCCCACTCCAGCATAATAGAAGAAGCAACTGCTCTACTATGCCCCTGCTCTTTTTCTGATTTTAGTAAATTCTGTCTTCTCTCTTGTTTTCTTGGTCAGTCTAGATAAAGGCTTGCAAATTTTGTTGATCTTTTCAAAGAATAAAAAAAAAGTTCAGCAGTCTATAAAGCACCATTGATGTACATATTTTAATGAAACATTAACTTTACCTAATTCTTTCAGGGCATAACAATCTTTATACATATTGTGTTAACTTATTAGATATGTAACTATCATTCATTTTTTTTTGACAGACTTTGTTAGGGGAGATTGAAATCAAGCTCAAAACTCATTTCTCACAAAAAATTAATTAATTATTTTTTTAATACTGCATTAAACCAAAAATTTAAAACAAAATTTTAAAAAATAAAATTAGGACCATCAGATAAAATGTAGACTATATCATTCTGTAAGTGTAGTCCACATTTAGGAAATTTGACTAATGGTGACCATTGAAAGATGGAGTCCAGCAACTTTAATAGGCTAGAGATAAAATGGAAGAGTTCAGCCTCCTAAAGAAGATTCTTGCTTGATTAAACTTTTTGTGAGAGAGCAGAGATCCTTGGTTTGAAGGAGCTACTGTCCTTGCATTGGCTGGTACTTATTCAGTTTTCTTCCACGAGTGTAGAGTACTCTGATGGGCATTTTTCCCAAATTCAGAAGCCTAGAACCCTTCTTCCTAGTCTTAGTGACTTCGTTGAGAACACCAGTGTTCATGACCTAAATCTATTTGCCATCATTATCTTTTTATGGTATTTGATACCAAGAATTCTTCATCTACCCTCTCTTTTCCCATAACACTCTAAGCTCTTGAATAGAGAAACCATATCCTAAATNTTATTCAGTTTTCTTCCACGAGTGTAGAGTACTCTGATGGGCATTTTTCCCAAATTCAGAAGCCTAGAACCCTTCTTCCTAGTCTTAGTGACTTCGTTGAGAACACCAGTGTTCATGACCTAAATCTATTTGCCATCATTATCTTTTTATGGTATTTGATACCAAGAATTCACCTAGAACCCTTCTTCCTAGTCTTAGTGACTTCGTTGAGAACACCAATGTTCATGACCTAAATCTATTTGCCATCATTATCTTTTTATGGTATTTGATACCAAGAATTCTTCATCTACCCTCTCTTTTCCCATAACACTCTAAGCTCTTGAATAGAGAAACCATATCCTAAATATTTTTATATTCCTCTACAACATTATTTTGCTCAAAAGAGGCTTCCAAAGGTGCATTAAACAAACAAAAAAAATTATATCTCCATCCTAGTTCTTTAGTTTTAACCCCCTAGAAACATTTCCTATTTCTCTTCTCCTTTCTACATACCCCCAAAATCCAATCCATTCCCAATGTGTGTAAATTTTATTTAAAAATATGTCTAGTCTTACCTTTCCCTTACCATAGCTTTTCACCAAACACAGACATAATTCTCTTCAGAGCTGAGTTGTTTCAATGACTTGTAAGTTACATTTTATACCCCAGTTATCCCTCATAAAGTGATAGAGAAGATGGAATAATTTTCAGCTATCAGTTTTCATTACATCACTCCCTTCCCAACCCCTTAAAAAAAAGACCTGCATATTGTATTCCCACCCTCTGAACACACTCTGGCCCTGTGGATATAGTCAGTTGTCCGCTTTCTCAACAGACTCCAGCGATTGGAAATCATTATGAACCCCACAGGAAATAGACATACGAGGTCCCTGGAGGAGAAATATTGTTTCTTAAACTCAATGTGAGATGATCACATTAGTTTGATTGATTACACTTTGTGGTAGGCAGAATTCTAGGATGCCCCCCAAGATTCCCATCCCCTGGTACTCAAACCCTGTATAGTGCCCTCCCCTCAAGGTGGATGAGATCTGTGAATATAATACACATCACTCTCATGATTACATTGCAATATATGGCAAAGGTGAAGGGATTTGCAGGTGTAGTTTAGGTTCTTAATAAGTTGGCTTTAGGTTAATCAAAAGGAAATCAATCTGATCTAATCAGGTCAGCCCTCTAAAAGAGGATCCAGAGGTAGGAGACAAGAAGCATGAGCAGATACTCTTCTGCTGGCTTTGTAGAAGCAAATTGCCATGTCGTAGAAAGGGAAGCATGGCAAGAAATGATGAGAAGTCTCTACGAGCTGAGGATCTCAGTACTACAAACATGAGGAGTTAAATTCTATGAACCACTGACCTAAGAAGAGGACCTCAGACCTCAGATAAAAGTGCATCTTTGGCTAACAGCTTGATTGTAGCCTGCAACACCCTGAAAGGAGTTCCCAACTAAACTGTTCTTGGACTTCCATCCCATAGAAACTGTGCAATAATAGGGCTGGCCCGTGGCGCACTCGAGAGAGTGCGGCACTGGGAGCGCAGCGACGCTCCCGCCACGGGTTCGGATCCTATAGAAGAATGGCCGGTGTGCTCACTGGCTGAGCGCGGTGCTGGCAACACCACACCAATGGTTGTGATCCCCTTATCGGTCACGAAAAAGACAAAAAAAAAAAAAGAAAAGAAACTGTGTGATAATAAATGTGTGTTGTTTTAAGCTGCTAAGTTTGTGGTAATTGGTTACACAGCATAAGCAAATAATGCGTACTTTGTCTCCTCTTACTGATTTGCCTGGACCTTCTTATTGATTGCCTAGACCTTCTTACTGATTTGTCATCCTAACTTCTCTGATAACATCCTGGCTACCTGGAGTTCTGGTTTTCTTATCACCCCAAACCCTAGAAACTGCATGTTTCTAACCCATACAGACTTCTATGGATTCCTGATTCTGGAACCTGCACATCTTTCCGTGAACTTCCCTCATCTCCTGCCTCTTCAGACGATATGTTCTAACACAACACTGTTTCTCCTAGTAGCTGCTTTATGACACCCCCACTCTGCCTTGCCACCCAAATCGGTCACCTGAAGACCTAATCTACACTCCTCTATAAATTGTTCATACCAAACTACACTACATCTCATGCACAGTCAAGTATGGAATTACGGGGCAAAACACCTCCAAGTTTTCACTGGAGACAATTTGCAACTGGCTCTCATTGAGCCCCCTTTTTTTTGCCTTGAAGGCATAATTATCTCTTTAAGGAAAAAATCAGAGGATCCCTAAATAAAGCAGGCACTTGACCTTGGTTACCGTATATACTTTAACAGACCTGCACAAACAGTTTGTAAAAGAGAGCATTGGTTGGCAGCAAATATCCTTTGGTGCAATCCTATTACTGCAGGCCCCAGTGCATCTGCAGCCTCTTCCATCTCATTCTCCTAGATTTCAGACATGGGGGTTGATCACATCTCTGCCTCTTTTGTTCTCCACATCAGCTTAGTACCTGGCCTCAGGTCTCTCTTAGATTCCTGCCACAGGACCAACTCACTGTCCCTGCTCATGCCTACGTGATTCACTTGGAAGTGGCTTTAGCTGCCATCTTGTCCTATCCTCTGTGACTCCATCACATCCCTGAGAAAGGAAAAACAGTCTCTACTTAATATCACTGAGCACTTGAGCACAAGCTTACACAGTGCACGTGAAATATATGTTACTTGTCTACATATACTTACTGTCGTGGTTAATTTTATGTGTCAACTTGTTGAGCCACATGGTGTCCAGATATTTGGCTAAATATTATTCTGATTGTCTCTGTGAGGGTGTATTTGAATGAGATTAACACTTGAATTGTAGACCGAGTAAAGCAGATTGTCCTCCCTAACATGGGTGGCCCTCTCCAATCAGAACAAAAAGATTGTATAAGAAGGAACTTCTCTAACTTGACTGCTTGGGACACTGGTCTTCTACACTTGAACTTGAATTCACACCATCAGCTCTCATGGGTCTCCAGCTGATCTTAGGACTTCTCAACCTCCGTATTCACATAAGCCAATTCCTTGTAACAAAGCTCTCTCTCTCTCTCCCTCCCTCCCTCCCTCCCTACCCCCCACCCCCTTCTCTCTCTCTCTCTCTCTGTCTCCCCCTCTCTTTGGAGAACCCTGACTAAAATCTCTTATTACTCTCCCAACTATTTAAGAAGGCTCTAAAGAGCAGGATCCATTCATTAGGATTCTCTTGCCTTCTTTTCCCATGTTTAACACCATGCTTTGCATGCTGTGAGTGTTGTATAAATGTTGTTGACTGAATCCACAGAGAAAGAAAATCTGCTGTTGAAATCCCTTACCTAGAGTGTGATGTACTGGTATAAGCAATATTGATTGTCATGCCCATTAGTGCTCCCAGCAAGCCAAGGCATTTCCTGCAGACAAATAATTTGAGTAGCCCTGGTCACAAGGAAGAAGGGAAAGGAGATAGCCTTTTCTCTCAGCAGAGGGCTGCCAAGTCAGTCCTCATAAGGAGGCTTCCTCTGTGTTTGGAATCACTTCAATACTTCTAAAATGGCCAAGAAAATGCAAAGGAGTAAAAAACAGATTGCCACTTGTCAAACCAGAATCAGAGTGAAAATTCAGAGACTTAGTGGATTATTCCACTCAAAGGATAAAATTGTTATTTTTTTAAAGTACAAAAAGGATGGAGGGAGAAGGACACAAAGAATAGCTAGTACGGCCTGGGCAGAGGATCTCTCCAGAAAGCATTCAAAAAGCTAGAAGCCTTGATCAAAGGAAAGAAAAGAGAACCAGGCATATTAATCTCTTAAGGCAGCTTTGCTAAGGCATGTAACATTTCTCTCTCCATAAATATTAGAAACAGGGTTACTCAGCCACAGCCGAGGCCATCTATCAGCCTAGTCCTAAGAATTCAAGGACAAGTAGGTAAGTCCATTTAAAAAGATTAGCTATATTTGACCAGGCTAGCTCACTGAGTAGGCTCAGGGCTGAATGGAAATCGCCCTGACCTTGGCACCATCTAAATTGTTATTTGTGAAACTGATTCAAAACTTGGGCTCTCAAACAACCTTCAGGGAGAGCCTGACCTGACCTTGTCAGGACTCTGAAGAATTTTCCATTCCCATTTCCAAAAACAATGCAATTGATTTCTGTAAACAATAAGCAACTGGGATTCCAGATTTTTAAGAAAACATAGAAACATCCCAACAGTACAATTGCTGAACCTCATGCTTCTTGGGAAATCAACCTGAAACTTAAATATAACCTGGAATTGGCACAGAGTATGTTTATAGTTTGAATGTTGATTAAATCCTTCCAAGTCCCACAGGCTCTTATCTCCAAAGAAGTAAGCTCCACTTTCTGTAGCTCAGTGAACACATGCATTCTCTCCGGTGGCTAGACTGCCTCCTGTGAATACGTTATATCAGTAAATGAGACCAATTGCCTTTTTGTTTTCAGGTTATGGGGTCATCATTTAGCCCGAGTCTACACATGTGGTTCTGAGTGAACTGAATATCTGTTTTTCATCATTTTTGACCATTTCAGAAAAAAAATAAATTTATTAAAAGTTGGTAAAAACTTGATTGAACATTGTCAATCTCAAAACCAAAGTCAAAATAAAGATCCTGAAAACTGAAGACAGTGTTAACTGCTTTATGTAAAAGGTATAACTGTTTAATATAAACCAGTTAATTGCAGTAAATTAACCTATCCATTTAATCAAAGAAGAAACACTAAATGCAGCGTTTCTGCATAGACACATACAGGGTTGTATTGCTTCAACAATAAAGTTGTCTTCCACTGGTTGGAAAGGGTTAAACATCTAATTAGTATCAGAAATACACTTAGGCACCAAGCCACATGAAAAATACCAATAAATAGCCTAGAATTCTGTCCAGAGGGTCCCTGTTGTGCCAGGGCCTGATCCCAAGGTGAGATATGGTCCAATTACAGCAGAAGCATACACAGAGCACATAGAAGAATATAGAGTCTAAGTGTGTTGACAAGCTGAACTTGAACATGTGTACACAGAAAACCAGATCGCAAGCTCAAAAGTTAATCTAGGGATGACCAGAACAGGACACAAATCCAAAGTGAAGTGTCGGGCATATTCAAGAATGGAGATTCACAGGTAAGAATAAATTAGGTAGACTCAAACTTGCCTCCACACATGAGGCTGGCAGAGCACTTTTAAAAATTTTTTTAAAGGAATTTAGTTATTTTTTAATTGAAATGTATTGATTATACATATTTATGCATATTACAGTACATGCATACAATGTGTGATAGTCAAATCAGGGTAGTTAGCATATTCATCATGGCAAAATTCATTATTTCTTTGTGATGAGAACACTTGAGCTTCTCTCTTGTAGCCATTCAAGAATGTACAATAAATCACTGCTAATTATAGATGCCTGGCACTACTGTACATTACTAGAATTATTTTTCCTATCTAGCTGTAATTTTGTGTCCATTAAACCAACCTCTTCCTCTTCCCTTCCCCACTCCTTTTCCCAGTCTCTAGTAATCATAATTCTACTCTCTACTTATAAAAGTTCAATTTGTTTGTTTATTTATTTATTTATTTATTTATTTATTTATTTATTTATTTATTCAGCTCCCACACGAGTGAGTGAGAACATGTAGTATTTATCTTTCTGTGCCTGAGTTATTTCACTTAACATAACGTCTTCCAAGCTCATCCATGTTGCCACAAATCACAGAACTTCATTCTTTTTTATGGCTGAGTAGTATTCCATTGTGTATATATACCACATTTCTTTATCCGTTTATCTTTTGATGGACACCTAGGTTGATTCCATATCTCGGTTATTGTGAATAGTGCTGAATAAGCACAGGGGTGCAGTTATCTCTTCAGTATACTAATTTCCTTTCCTTTGAATAAATACTCAGCAGTGGAGGATCATATGGTAGTTCCCTCCCAACAGCCAACGTGTGAGAGGCTGACTTAGTTGGGGGAATCCCTGACCCATGTGGGTCAGAGGGCTCACCGTTATAGGATCACCAATCACACCTGCCAGACAAAACTTAAAAGAAAGCCTTTTTATTTCAGAAGATTTGCAAACATCTCGTGTAGCTACTTCCTGCTGGACAGGACCAGCAAATTCTAAGAAATCACCATGCAGAATTTCTGAGCCTTCAGATGAATTTCTTCACGGGTTACTATATATATCCCAATAAACATTGTCCTGGATCCTCCCTTCTTTTGCACTCATGGGTTCAGGGATATTCTTCCTGGCTACAAACAAACACAAAACCTGAAGGAGCACAGGTAATTGTATCTTCTGAGGATGCTGTTTGCAAGGCCACTTTTTCTAACTGTGGATCCATTATCATCAAGTCACAAGGGGACAATGGGATCCCTTCAGAACACAGGTGTTGATTTTATAGTGATATCATGTGAAGGATCTTCAGAGCTCCCATTATCCAAAAACTGCTGGATTCCATTTTCATCTAAAAAGGGGATGAAGCAGATGTCAGATACATACACGGAGGCTTAGCATAAGGACCTGCCTTCAATTGTGTCCACTGAACCTGATAAACTATCCAGGTGTCCCAATTAAGTTTCTCCCACCCTGTTTATGTGCAAGAGGGGCATGGTGGTCCAAAACAGACTGTGGTTTGGACTTTGATCCACCAGAGGTAGCCAGGGTCTGAAAGATTCAAACTGCCTAATTGTTTTTCCAGGCCTAGCTAATCTGTAGGAAAAGAAATGCAATGATATTAATCATTTTCATGTTAATTTCAACTTTGAATCTGTAATTGGCTGAACTTCCCAACCACCTGTGTCTTATCTCTTCACTTGGGTAGAATGTACCCAGGTTTGAGTCTCTTCAGCTTTACTGTTGAATGAACGACAAGTAACACATCATAAGGTCCAACCCATCTTGGTTGCATCTGTGAATCCAGGTGTTTT
>NW_007726495.1:339659-341815 GCF_000696425.1 Galeopterus variegatus | reverse complement strand
GACAAGTAACACATCATAAGGTCCAACCCATCTTGGTTGCATCTGTGAATCCAGGTGTTTTTCTCTCCAGGTCTTGAGCAGGATTTGGTCACGAGGTTTTGTAGCATGGAGAAGGACATCTGTTGGGTAAGCCAACCTGTTAGAAGCAAACTCATGTAACATAGTTAAAGTAGCTTTAATTTGTTTTACCTACTGTTCTATAAGCAATTCCCCTTCTGGGGAGGGTTGGTAGGCCCCTGTGCCCAATGAATAAATGGTCTCCCATACAAAATTTCATAAGGACTTAAACCTACCTTGCTCCTGGAGAGCTTCCTGTACCCTTTGTAAGGCCATAAGTAATACTTGGAACCAGGTTATATTTTTTTCTGTCAAAGGATGGCCAGGGCACTGTTCAGGGTCTGATTCAACCATTCAGTTATTCCTGTGGACTGCGGCCTCCAGCGAGTATGTAGTTCCCAACTTACATTTAATAGTCTGTCCACTTCTTTGGTGATTTTGGAAATAAATGCTGCTCCATTGTCACTCTTCAATGTTTATGGTAACCCAACATGGGGAACCCACAAAAGTACTTTAATCCCTTCTGTAGCCCTTTCTGTTCAAATAGAGAAGGCTTCTACCGACCCAGTAAAATTGTCTTCTAAAACAAGGATATAACAAAGGTTTCCTGGAGCCTTGGGCATCTGTGTGAAGTCCTTTTGCCAATCTTCACCCCAGTAAGTGCCCCACCATTGTATTCCTGCCATGCAATCTTGGGGCCACCAGTGGGTCCCCAGGGATTATTGCAGGCACAAACTGGGCAACTAGAAATAAGCAAGCTGGGTCCTATTAAGTAAGACTTTATCCATTCCAGGGTTGTGTCATGTCCATAGTGAATTCTCTGGTGTATTTGGTTAAGGATGGGTCTCATGGAAGAGGCCAGTAAAAGTACTCTTGAGGTGGAATCCATCATCCACCCAGTGTCAGAGTCTACCCTGAAATTCCATTCAGCACCTTTCCACAACATCGTATACAGGTTTTTGAGTCAAATCTGGAGGAATTTGAGGACTTGCAACAGGTTCTAATATCTGGTCTGCATGTTTTATTTCTTTGTTCCAAGAGGTCAAAAGACCTCTCTCTCTCCAGACAGCCCCATGAGCATGGGCTATCATGAAAGCATATTTAGAGTCAGTATAAACACTTACTTAGATTCTTTAGCCAGGGTTAGAGCTCAAGTTGAAGCAATTAGTTCAGCTTTCTGGGCTGAGGTACTGAGAGGAAGGGACTGGGCTTCTACTTCTTTTCAAAGTGTAACCATGGCATCCTAGCCATATGTTTCTCCTGGTCCATATAGCTGCTGCCGTCCATATACAATTCCATATCAGGTGCAAATGATCAGTGAATCAGGTCAGCTAGAATAAACTTGGTCAATTATTTGCATAAAATCATGATGTGGGGGGTCCAAGAGAGACAGGTAGAAGAGTGGTGGGACTCAGAGTAGACAGAGCCTTTAAGGTGACATTAGGATTGTCTATCAGGATGGCTTGATATTTGCTGAGCCTTCCTGCTGTCAGCTGGTATTCCCCTTCTGTTCTAAGAGGGATATTGGAGGTACCTTTTCTCTTGCCTGTAAAAGAACCTCTGGACCCCATCATTCAGTTTCTCCTCCATCTAAAGCCAGCCATACAGAGCATGTTTTCATTTAACTTTGGGCAATCTTTACACCAGTGGCCTTCTACCTTACAATAGGCACACTGAATCTTAGTTAAAGGAGGCTTAGATGAGGGTCTTTCTGAGAGGGCTTTTTACTTTGTGGGCCTCTTACCACTTTCTGATTTTATAGGGCCACCACTATGAGTCAGGCCTGTCTCCTATCCTTTTACTCTTCTTTTAGCAAATTCCGAATGAGGAAAACCTTATAGGCTACTTCCATTAGGTGGGACACTGCCAAGGTTAAGATATATTCCAATTTTGAAGTGTTTATTGGATATCAGGCAAACTTTGCCCAATAAAGGTCATATTAATCAATCAGGTATTTTCTGGATTATTTGGGTCCACATCTGTATATTTAAGGAAAGACTCCAGAATCCATTCCAGAAAGAAAGATGGATTTTCATTAGGTTCCTGCTTTAATTCATGTACTTTGTTCAGACTTTTGATTTGGGGCACCCCTTTCTTCA
>NW_007726495.1:336633-338540 GCF_000696425.1 Galeopterus variegatus | reverse complement strand
CTTTTTGTGGGTCCCCAGCTGGCACTAGAATCAAGATTGGAGCCAGGCTGAGAATGGGCCCCAGAACCAGATCAGCAAAATAAGACTGGACAGGTAAAGGATGAGGAGCTGAGGGGGAAGGAAGGACGGATGGCAGGGGAGTCCCTGACTCAGCTGCTTGCTCCACCAGAGGTGGAGGCAAGGGCCATTCATCTAAAGGATCCATCTGTGGAAGCAAAATCAGTTTCTTTTTATTTCAGAACTCCTCCAATCAACAATTTATAATTTTCCTAATCCGTTTCACTTTGATATAACAACATGAAAGACTAGACATATGGAATCTCATCCCATTTACCCTGATTACGACAAAATAGATCAAATTGTAGAATGGTATTAAAATTTAAACTTCCATTTACAGGCCACTTCTCCTTATCTCCCAATGTATATTGTGGACATGTGTTATTACAAAAGAAAATCATATTCTTCTTTTTCATGGGCTTATAGCTATATGCAGCCCAATTTTGTAGTATACATCCTATAGGACTAGTAACTGGGTTAGATGGTTGATTTCCCATATGAACTTGCACAAATGACACACTTAACTTATAGCTATATGCAGCCCAGTTTTGTAGTATACATCCTACAGGACTAGTAACTGGGTTAGATGGTTGATTTCCCATATGAACTTGCACAAATGACACACTTACCAAAGTACTATTCACAACAAACAGGCCTGTCCAATGAATCCCCTGAAGAGTCCTTATAAAACTACAGGCAGAATACTGCAAACAGGATTCTCCAAATCCTATACAACTTCCCAAGGTGGGGTACCAAAAAGACTCACCTGTCCAGACTAGAAAACCAAAGGCTTTCCTTTATGGGCAAGTTTCAGTTTTTCAAGCACAAGTAGCTGGGGACGTCCAGGGAAGTTAGGAATTCCCAGTCATGTCCTCCTCCTAAAAAGGGCCAAGGAGCTGCTTGAACAATGAGGGGGAAATTTCCATTCCCCAGAGGCCAATAGAGCTGCAGCAGCTCTTGGCCCCAAGGATGGGCGCTAAAAATTTGGTAAGGAACAAATCCCATGGGATTCCCCTTCTGGAGGAATTACCAGTCACACTTACCAGACAGAACTTAAAGGAAAGGCTTTTTATTTTGTAAGACATTGACAGAGAGACAGAGGGTAAAGCCCCAACTGCTTCCTTGATCAACTGATAGGTAGGTGTATTGGGAGACAGGATGTAGAGTCTTTAAGTGTTGTGGACAGCTTCTTCCTGCTTTGAAAGATGTATGAGGAGAGACAGGATGTGGGGGTCTTCAAGTGTGGTAGATAGCTGCTTTTGATACAATCTTAGTTAATCATTTAGGGCTAGCTATAGTAATATAAGTTAACTTACAGCATGTAAGGTGTGCCTCAAAAAAGCTGCAAGGAAAAAAAACAGCAAGGAGTAGGCAGTAAGGAGTTATGGATGAAACAAGATTGGCAATATGTTGATAATTGTTGAAACTGGGAAATAGGTAATGCAGATCTTTATACGATTTCTCCTACTTTAGTTTATGTTTGAAAGTAGAGATACCAATGCACACAAATATCAATATGGTTTATGCTCAAAGTGGCCCTTTAGATAATTAAAGTTATGTAGACTTTCAAGAAGACTCATAATAGTTCTGTTTTTCTAAACATTTAAATGTCTGCAGGATAATTACATAATATGATATTAATGATAGCAGAACTTCCTAAGGAAATCTTAGATTCTAATAATGGATGAATCTTAGTAGGTTCTTCTCTACAAAAAGCTTGTCAAATAAGAACATTAAGTTGTTTGAAATTTCCTCAGTAGGCTGAAGGTGTGGCAAAAACAGCTTCAGCATTTTAACACCTCTTCTGCTAAGAAGACTCATACTCTCGAAAATGTCTTTTTTTTTTCCCC
>NW_007726495.1:326442-336317 GCF_000696425.1 Galeopterus variegatus | reverse complement strand
ATTTTAACACCTCTTCTGCTAAGAAGACTCATACTCTCGAAAATGTCTTTTTTTTTTCCCCCGAGAGCTGACATTCTTTGGAGTTTTACATTTAATATGACCCCTACTTTTCTGGATTTTGGATTTAGAAATGGGTTTGACTAAGTTCCAACATTTACAAGTTGTTTGAACTTCAGGAAATTATTTAATTTATTTCTTCACCTATAACAAAGTAATAATAATCTGACCTTGCATGAGAGCTGACATTCTTTGGAGTTTTACATTTAAGATGACCCCTACTTTTCTGGAGAAACATTAACAAGATGGAAAGACCATGGATTTTGGATTTAGAAATGGGTTTGACTAAGTTCCAACATTTACAAGTTGTTTGAAATTCAGGAAATTATTTAATTTATTTCTTCACCTATAACAAAGTAATAATAATCTGACCTTGCAGGGGTATTGTGATTATTGAATTTGATAACCTATATAAAGCACCTAGCAACCTGACATATTGTGGGTATGAGTAAATGTTATATTTATTGACTAAGCCATTTTTAAAATAAGAAGTATATCTCATAATAAAATGTAATAACTATTGTTACAATTTTAATAGAACATGTAAGATGGTCAGAAAATTTCAAATATAACTTTACTGATGAGGATGCTAAAATCTGAGGACAGGTGCTCAAAAATTTAGATATGGAATCTGGTCTAGAACCTGGATATCTTGACTCTTAAAGTCAGTTTAGCAAAATGATTTAATGCCATCTTTCAACCTGATATCTTCAGTTTGGTTTCCAGCTTGGCCACTTCACTTAACCTCTTTATGCCTCAGTTTACTCATCTGTAAAATGGCAATAATAATATTAGCTATCTCAAAGGTTTGCTTTGATAATTAAATGAGACGAGGCATGCAAACAGCTTAGAAAATCAGAGCCCCAAAATGTTAACTGTATGCACTATATTTTCTGAATTCTAAGATACACTGTTTTATATGTTGTATCTATGTTAGTGTCTTAAAATTGAAATTTATGTTCATTTTAGTAGCGTTTCCTTTTTTCCCAGAAAGTTATTATGAATTCTATGTTTTGCAAATCATGGTTACTTAGACTGAAGAAAATACCAGGTGATCAGTTTAACTAAGTTCTGTTTCCTCCACACTTTAATGTATCAAAAAAGTTACTAAAATCATAAAGTGAGTTGGTCATGTCTCACTCATGTCTATAATCCCAGCACCTAACACAATGCCTAGTGCTGGAGAGCTGCTCAGTAAGTATATGCTGAATGAAAGAGTGAACGAAAGAAGATAATTAGGGAGGGAGGAAGGGAAAAATAAAAGGAAAGATGAAAAGGTGACAAAAAGATAATACAATGGAAAGAACAGAAGGTCAGATATCAAGATCTGTGTTCAAGTCTTAGAACTGCCACATAGTACTGTCACATAATATTAAATGACATCTAAATGTTGTATTTTTTTAAGCTTTAGACAGAAATAATGATACCTACCTTGCAGGGTTATAATGAGGATTAAATGACATGGTGACTGTGACAGACCTATATACCCAACCATCTACAGCTCCACTTGGATGCCTATCTCAAACTTAATATCTCCAAAGCTGAACTCTCCGTTCAAAGCCCTTAGTAAGTAAATAGCACCTCCATCCATCTATCATTCAGCCCCAAAACCTTAGCATCTTCCTTTGACTCCTTTCTTTTCCTTATTAACTGATCCAATCCCACCTGCAAATGATCTCAGCTCTACCTTGAAAATATGTCTCATCCTAGCATTTTTCACCACCTCTGTGGCAACTAACCTAGCCCCAGCTCTAGTTTTAGGATTAGGCTTGATCCAATCCCACCTGCAAATGATCTCAGCTCTGCCTTGAAAATATGTCTCATCCGAGCATTTTTCACCACCTCTGTGGCAACTAACCTAGCCCCAGCTCTAGTTTTAGGATTAGGCTTGTTTTGTCCCCTATGTCACTGGTGTCTAGGACAGTGAATGATACATAGTAAGATCTCCCAAAAATAACCACTCATTGTGTAAATTAATGAATAAATAAATGAAAATTAGGTTAAAATATTGAATTACACCTTGAACTAATTATTTGCCTTAAGTGTTTCTCCTTTGGTGGAGTGAGTATCTACCTTAAATGCCTCGAAACAAAACTGATATCTTCACGTGTCTATTTCTAACATTTTGAAATAAATTAACTTATTGTTGACATTGCAAGCAAAATAACTGCAAATTTAATAAATCTCTTCAAAGCAGATAATCCTACCAGTCATCTGACATTTTTTTCACACTGCACAAATATTATGATGATTGAAACTGCAGAGACTAATAAAGAATTGCATTCACTAATTTACATTTCAGTTTCCTAACCAATCTATTAAATTTACTATGTTAGTTAATGTAGTTACAGAATGAGTAATAAATAAATTTCAGAAAACATAGTAAACTAGAAGGTGATCAGTGTAGGAGAAAAAATTAAAATACTACTTCTTTTCAAAATCCATACCCTATAAATTCTCAGAGAAGAATTTATAACTGGTCTCAAAACTCTAGAATAATCAGAGTGAGTCTGAGCAATTGATAATTCGGAAATCAACAAATTTTTTACTAATGCTGACTCCTTGTTATAATAAAGCAAACTACTGTTATAATTATTTATCTGTATCATTTATCCCACTCCCCTGCGGATAACTGATGGATAGCTGCATAGATTGAGCAGAAATGGGGAAATAGTTATTAGGACAAATGGCAGAATGAATATTAAATGAATGCCCCCAAGATATGGATTAGCTGTAATTGTTTCACTATGCCTGTCTAGGGATTCATCAGGTTCTGTGCTTCAACCTTTCTGATGTCCACTGTGCCTAGATCTATTTGCTGTTTCCTGGGCAGGCACTTCTCCAACTTCCATCATTTTTTCATCAAGGCCAATCTTCCACATTTGCTAAAATTCTGGACCTCCCATTGTTCATACACCTAAGCAGCACCTTCAGAACACCTAAATTTTATTCATATAAATTTACTCATATAAATTTTCCCTTATTATCATCAGCTTACCCTAGTAAGCAGATGTCTGGATATTCAGAAGAGAGACTAATTAAAGACCAGAAATTAAGTTAAGAAATTTGGGAAGAAAGTAAGTCAACTACTCTGCTCATCCCTTCTGTCTGTCTCCTTATTTTCCAGAATACATCAATTGTTGCTGAATTGAGTCAAATTGAAAAGACTAGACACAGCACTAATGGGTCACTCGAGGTTGAATTTTTTTAATAAGTAAATTTCAATAGCTCTTTGTTAGCATATCACTAAAATATTTTAGCAGCATCCAGACAGACCTTCTTTCTTAGTGTGAAAGGCAAGAGTTATTATCCCACGTCAACTAGATAGGCTTTCCACTGGATCTTGGAAGTATAAGTCATATGCTATACTTCAACTCTAAAATCTCAATTATAAGCCAAAGCTTAGACAAGAAGAACTTTCAGAAAATAATCATATAGGTGTTATCCTGAATCCGTCTGTGGGACTTAGCAGAGTGCATCTTTGCACTGCCCTTGGAAGGGAGGATTCAAACTACTCTTCTAGATTTAGTCATTTCTGCCTTGACTGCTCTAATACATTGTCTGGTTGTGCTAGATATTTGCAAAAGGCCTGGACATTGTCCACATGTTAATAAAAGGAATATCTGATTTCTATCTACCAGACCCTGATAGCATCCCTAAAAAAATAATAATAATAATATGGGTCTCCATCCTCAAAATGTCAAACTTCAGATGACTGAATAAGCAAAACTTAAAACATGGGACTGAAATTTTCACATTTGGCATAACACATACTTAGGTGAAATCAGTGAACAGCAACTATAATGGGTTAAATGGTGTCCCCCTCAAATTCGTGTCCACCCAGAACCTAAGAACGTGACTTATTTGGAAATAGGGTCTTTGCAACTGTGATCAGTTAAGATGAGGTCACAATGAATTAGGGGAGGCCCTAAATCCACTGGCTCCTGTCTTTATAAGAAAAGACACCCACGGAGACTCAGAGGAGAATGCCATGTGCAGACAGCAGCAGAGACTGGAGTGATGCAGCTACAAGGCTAGAAATGCCAGGGATTACCAGCAGTCACCAGGAGCTACAAGAGAGTCAAGGAAGGATCTCCCCTGGAGCCGCTGGAGGAAGCATGGTCCTGCCAAAACCTTGCCTTCAGACTTCTAGTCTCTAGAACTGTGACAGAATGAGTCTCTGTTGTTTTAAGCCACCCAGGTAATTTATGGCAACCTAGGAAACTAATATAGCAACCAATACAGAAGATTCCAAGGAACTTCTCAGGATTATTTGGAAAGAATTTTTTCTGAGAATGGAATTTGAAAAACAAAAAATAACTATCGGCTAAGTCCATATCAGATGAAAATAAGTGTCTTCCTATGGGAATGGGAAGAATATAAAGATTCCATTCAATTGGGAGAGATTTCTAGACACCACTAAAACTCAGAGCCATATTTGCCTTCATTTAATTCAGTCTCACTTCTCTTACATAATTTTTTTAAGAAAATAAAATTGTCCTACCAATTATTTGTCAAATGGAGACCTTGTTTTTGATTCAAGGTCCTCAGGGGTTTGTTTTCAGCTCTAAGGAAGGTCTGTGATTGTTTGGCTGTTGCTTGGTATTCAGGTCAGGCAGACTGTACGGTTATTGGTATAAGTTAAAATATCCTGGATAATGCTGCAGCAAAATGTTCCAAAAACTCAAGAGTTAACCAGAGTTAAGGAAATCACCAACTAAGCAATCTCCCCCAAAATAAGGTGAAAAAACTTGAGAAATATAATTAAGTCAAATTTGCGACTTTGTTTACATATAAATTAGGCAGCATGAAATTGAGTGCTGCTGGCCAAAGGTTAAGGAATTTGTATCCAATTTGTAACTTGCAGTTGGCAGCAAACAGGAAAAAAAAAAAAACAAAGACAAAAAAAATCAGCCTCCACCATGCTCCCTGGTATCTGCCCCAGGAAGTTCATTCACTGACTAATGGCCATGTTCCAAGGCACATCTTGTTTCTGCACTCTGAGCACAACCACAAGTTTAAAAAGTTATTTTAGCCACAGAAGATGGTTGCAGCTTATTCTGGAGTTGGCTTCTCACAGAGACAGAACGGGGGAGAATTATGTTGTTTTTATTCATACTGAGCTTTTTTAATGCCAAAGTACTGAATGGAGCTAGCTTTCAGAGGAAAAGCACAACAAAGAAAAAAAAATCAATAATAAAAGCCAACTAATAGCTAACCACTATAAATGTTTGGTGTACACAATACACAGCTGCAGTGGGGGAGGAGGGGAGGTTGAAATGCTGATCAAAAGAGTTCTGTTCAGTCAAAAGAATCAGAAGTGAGACTGTAAAATGAAACAGCAAAGAGAATATCCACTCAAGTTCATTCTCTGTGCTTACCTCTCACATCTTCTGAGTCCTCCCTGAAAAACAGAGCTACAGAATCTTCTGAACTTCTATTGGAGGAGGAGGGGAAATATGGGCTGGTTTTGTCATGTTCGCCATAATGCAAGAATAGTGGGAAATGTGTTTTCTTGCTGCACATGGACTGTGACTCAGGTTTGAGTACAACCTGGATCCTATTTCCTTTCGTCTCAAAAGGAAATGCTCTGGCTTTGAGCTGTTGTCTGCAGCTCTGTGAACAAAGGAGAGAGGATGACATATAATTCTGCACCTCTGATTTATGAGAAAGGCAGAATCAGTGAGAAAGCATTCCTCACATGACCTAAATCTTAAGAGAGGTTGGCATGGCAAGTGTTGGGACTTAGTTACAGGTAGAAAAATGAAAGTACAAAAAGGTAAGTGGAGGAAGGAGGGAATTCAGAAGGAAAAGACCTGGGGTGAAGTCCTAGCTTCTTGACCCTTAGTCCTTCATTCTTCTAAATTCTTTGGACTCCTCCCTTGGAAAGAGGAACAACAAAACCAACCTCACCGACCCTCACATGACCTAAATCCTAAGAGAGGTTGGCATGGCAAGTGTTGGGCCTTAGTTACAGATAGAAAAATGAAAGTACAAAAAGGTAAGTGGAGGAAGGAGGGAATTCAGAAGGAAAAGACCTGGGATGAAGTCCTAGCTTCTTGACCCTTAGTCCTTTATTCTTCTAAATTCTTTGGACTCCTCCCTTGGAAAGAGGAACAACAAAACCAACCTCACCGAGCAGTCCCAAGGATTAAATGCAGAAGCATTTCCTATACTACATTTTTGTTATTATTATGTATTGTTTTTCTCATTGGGGGAAAAAAGTCTCAGCCTGTGGGAAAACAATGAAGTTACCTTCTTACTTTGTTAAAACACAGTTTCATTATCACTGTAAAAGTGTGAACAGCAGAGAACATAGATATGCTTTGGTTGACCTCCACGGTGTATTTTTAAACTTAAAAACTTGAATAAGTTACTGACATTTAAACACTGGACTATTTCACACACATATTTGGGCTCCTGTCTTCTCTGGCAGCTGCGGACCGACCTTCCCACACAGCAACAATCACCAGCACTGAGCAGGGGCTTCTCCTGTGAGAAAGGACGGGCTCTGTCCACTTCTGCACAGCCCCACACCCCCGTGGTACCTCCCAACAAGGAGGCTCGGTTGGATGCCATTTTTCAGATGTTTGCTTGGTAGTTTTTCTTACACCTGCCCGCTTTGCCCAGTGTGACAAGCTAAATAATGGCTCCTCAAAGATGTCCATGTCCAAATCCCTAGAACCTGTGAATACGTTGCCTTACCTGGCAAAGGGACTTCGCAGATGTGATTAAGAACCTTGAAATGGGGATATTATTCTGGATTATCCAACTGGGCTCAGTGTAATCACAAGGGTCCTTATAAGAGGCAGACAAAAAAAAGTCTCAGCCTGTGGGAGAACAACGAAGTTACCTTCTTACTTTGTTAAAACACAGTTTCATTATCACTGTAAAAGTGTGAACAGCAGAGAACACAGATATGCTCTGGTTGACCTCCACGGTGTATTTTTAAACTTAAAAACTTGAATAAGTTACTGACATTTAAACACTGGACTATTTCACACACATATTTGGGCTCCTGTCTTCTCTGGCAGCTGCGGACCGACCTTCCCACACAGCAACAATCACCAGCACTGAGCAGGGGCTGCTCCTGTGAGATAGGACGGGCTCTGTCCACTTCTGCACAGCCCCACACCCCCGTGTTACCTCCCAACAAGGAGGCTCGGTTGGATGCCATTTTTCAGATGTTTGCTTGGTAGTTTTTCTTACACCTGCCTGCTTTGCCCAGTGTGACAGGCTAAATAATGGCTCCTCAAAGATGTCCATGTCCAAATCCCTAGAACCTGTGAATACGTTGCCTTACCTGGCAAAGGGACTTCGTAGATGTGATTAAGAACCTTGAAATGGGGAGATTATTCTGGATTATCCAACTGGGCTCAGTGTAATCACAAGGGTCCTTATAAGAGGCAGACACAAAACAATCTGTCATGGTCCAAAGCCCCAGGTATACAAAGTCATTCTTATCAGGCAGGATATTCCAGGGCCTAGAGGTTATCTCCCAGAAGTTGTTCAAAAGCCAGTCCTTTCTTTGGAAAGTGCAGAGTTTGAGTACTCCCCAGTCTTTTACTACACAGAACACCATCCTGGCCTCAGCTTTCTTACAGCAAAATGCTCATGTTTATCTGAGCATCTACATTTAGATCAGATTTATATAACTCATACAGCAATAGTGTCAGTATGTATATGTCTAACGTTTGAAGGAATCACTGTTGGTTAGGGATAGATTTAAAGAAACAACTAATCTATCCTATAAAGTGTGTATATATACTTTTACGCTTTTGTGCTAATTTAATTATGAGTTTCTCCCTTTGCTCTACTACTATTTATAGCTTATCATAAATCATACAAAACTGTTTTGTAAGGAAATTAGCTGATGATTGCATAAATCCAATTCTTCCCCAAATCAGTCATTTTCCATTGGTGTCACATCCTGAGGAGGCTTTAATTCAACCTCCCAAAACATTCAATCATCAGTATCAGCATTATTGTATTGCAAAAGTAGAAAATCCCCCACACTTGTGTATGTACTATAGAGCTAACTTTGTTTTCCCTTTATATATAGCTAGCCCTTAATGATTAACTAAGATTGTATCAAAAGCAGACATTCTGTCTTGCCTGATACAGTCTCTCAAAGCAGGATGCAATGTGGCTGTTCATCACACTTGAAGATATCCCACGGCCTGTATACATCCCTCAAAGCATCCTGTCTCACCTGATATATTTTCCTATATAAACCTTAGTCCTCAGTTAATCAGGGAGACAGCTGGGACTTTACCCTCTGTCTCCCAGTAGACGTCTTCTAAAATAAAGAGCCTTTCCTTTAAGTTATGTCTGGTGAGTGTGATTGGCGATCCTATAGTGACGGGCATTCAGACCCACATGGTTAGGGATTCCCCAGACCAAGTTGGCCTCTCACACATTGCCTGACAGTGAAGGGGAATCCTATGGGACTCATTCGTTATCAGTATGACTTACATAGATGAGGCAGTTTAATTTTACCAACAATGCCAGTGTTATACCATATCTCTGTGTGGTCATGGTATGATTTAATTTTATTACAAAACAAATTAGTAAGAATTACAGAGGCATTCACTATGCCTTATCAACAGAATTGGCCCTTGAGCATATATCAGTTATTATTATTGTTACAAGTAGCAATGATTAGGTTATTCCTGGATTCCAGGTTAGTTGGAGACAAAGCTAGTCACACTGTTTCAGTTCATAGGCTTGTACTGAGACTAGTTTTCATTGCATTCTGTTATATAGCAGGGCTGACATGACTCCTTGTAGAGCTAGGGCTGGGTCTGGAGCTCACAGACCCCTCAAGCCCATTGTCTAGACTGGGTCACAAGCCCTTCACACGCAGGTCTATGAGCTAGGTAACTGGGAAAAAAGGTCTTAGGAGCCTTGGTTGAAGGAAGAGTAGTCTTTATTTCTACACACACACACACACACACACACACACACACACGTCTGAGAGCTGGGCAGTCCAAAGAGAAACTCAAAACACAACTGCTACCAGCAAAGCCCAAAGAAAAACTGAGCAGCTGCCTGCAAAGTAAACATGCTCTATTTTTAGACACAAGCTCTCTGCCCACCAGCAGTCCAGGGCCATTGCTAAACACAACTCTCAAGAACATAAGAATAGCAGCAAAACTAAAAAGATACATTGGCACACATGTGCACTAACTCCACCCACACACAATTTGTTTACAAAGAATGTGCTGCACCACACCCAACTGGACCTGAGGTGAGGGGGTCTGATTAAAACTATTCTGTTTTCACAACAATCTACCCCTTCAGGGTCCCTCACCGTACAATCTACACATTCAGAATCTTCCGTGATGTTCCCTTAGTGAGGATAAATGACCCTTACATTCATATAACCTATGGTCTGTTCAGTATGCCTTAAGGCTTGTAGTTCTGTCCTTTAACTATTAGCTGCATATGTCTGGTTGGTAGTCATCATTGGTGTGATTCTCTATGGGAATCCTGCAGTCATACTGATGGGAAGTTCAATGTACATTCAGTAGGCCGACACATTGACCACGCGACTCTGGTGCAGTGCCTGCAGCCAGAACACTATGGGCGAAAGACAGAAGGGTTATTGGTACCAATAGGAGAAATTATTGCCCCTCTGGTAAGATACATGCCAGTTTGCCATCCTGAGAAAGGATGGTTTCAGGAATAGGTATGTTACCTGGTTTATCCATGCTTTATCTGCCAACACTGTTGGATCTGTAGGTTCTACATGCAGCAATATAGGGGAACTCATAATTGGCCATAATGATAATACAAATGTGCCCTTTGGAATAGAG
>NW_007726495.1:325085-325703 GCF_000696425.1 Galeopterus variegatus | reverse complement strand
GCTGCAGCCCTGTGCAACAGAGCTTCCACTGGAGAGGGCCCGCCCTTGCAGGGTCTCTCCTTTAGAATCCTGAGTGTCAGCTATAACTGCCATGTCCACCCCTTCAGGGGTGGGGGTTGGGTAGATAGTCCATTTTTTAAAAGACTACTGTACCATACAATCATTCCTGCTGCCTGGGGATTATATGGCACATGTAACTTCCACTGAATAGACAACTGGGAGGCACACCTCTGAACCCCATGTCCAGTAAAGTCTATGACTACAGGCTGGCCATACATAGCAGTAAGTCTATTCAGTGCCTTCACAGTGTTTTCCTGGTCTGGGGCTTTGCAAGGCCATACAAACAGAAGACCAGTAGCCATACCAACAGCTGTGAAGATGTATCTGAAATTCTCTGACATTGGCACTGGTCTGACAAAGTCCACTTGCCATCAGGTCAGGGGCACCATTCCTCGAGTTATTTGCCCATCTGTATGGGGCACCCACCGGGGGTGTGGACTCTCTTGAGCACACACTGGACAAGCACAACAGTCATTCACTACATCTTCCCATTTTATAGGCAAGGCCCATCTTTGAGCCACCATCCACATGGTTTTGCTGCCAGCATGTTGCATTCAT
>NW_007726495.1:309994-324495 GCF_000696425.1 Galeopterus variegatus | reverse complement strand
ATTGATACAGTGCTCCTTTGTTCTATGTATGCTCCCCATATAGACAGAGTGGGAGTCTGACGTACACCCATTTTAGGGTTGGTTGCCCACATGCACAGCTAACCTGTTATGGGGTATGTCATCCTTACTAGGACTTTGGCAGTTCCTGTGATAGCTTTAGTGGCCATCAAGGCAGAATACACACAGCTGCTAACTTCTTTTCTATTGGGGTATAACACACTTCAGCATCCTTCCAGAGCTGAGACCAGTATCCTATAGGTGTTCAGAATCGGTCTTGTCTCTGCCACTAACCCCATCCTAAACCCTCCTAGGTTATATGTACATCTAACTCAAAAGCCTTAGTGGTATCAGCCACTTGTAAAGACTGTACTTGCTGTATTGCCCTGTTTGTAGCCTGGTAAGCCTTTTCTACTTCCTCCGTCCAATCCCAGAGGGCTCCTTTCTTTGTTAATGCATACAGTGGGCATACCATTGGGCCATATGGGGTACAAAAGCTCTCCAATACTCCAAAAGTCCCAAATATGTTTGTAGTTGAGCTACTGTTGTGGGTCAAGTGTATGCCTGTATCTTATCTATAATAGCTTCTGGGATGACTCTTGTCTTACCTGACCAGACCACTCCCAGGAACTTGACTGTTGGCCCAGGTCCTTGCACTTTGGCTGTGTTTACAGCCAACCCACATTGTTCCAAATGACTTAGCAGCATTGGAGCTGCCTGGGTTAAATCTGCGAGAGAATCAGAGATTAGTAACATACCATCAATGTAGTGAAACATTGTAACCGTGCTGAGCCTAGTCCACTTGGCTAGGTCTTCAGCCACCAAACCATGACAGATGGTTGGGCTATGCAGATAACCTTGGGGCAATACGTGAAAGGTCCACTGTCTTCCTTCCCAGGTGAAGGCAAACTGATCTTGGCTATTAGCCAAGATTGGAATAGAGGAAAAAAGCATTTGCAAGGTCCAATACATAATGATAAGTTCCCAGCTGAGTCATCGGCTGATCCGTCAAGTCATGAACTGAAGGCACAGCTGCATGCAAAGGAGGCACCACTTTGTTTAGTTCTTGATAATCTACAGTAATTTTCCAGTACCATCAGGCTTCTTCACTGACCATACCAGAGCATTAAATGGGCTGTGAGCTGGACAAATAATGCCAACTTTCTCTAATTCCAATATAGTGGCACTTATCTCCACATGTCCTCCCAGTAGGTGATACTGCATTACATTAACTACATATCTTGGCTTGGGTAACACCTGTGGGTCATGTTTAGCATATCCTTGTAACACAGGCTTTACTGTCCATATTCACAGCCAAAACTCTCTAACTGTTGTTTGCAGGTGCAAACCATAAAGTACATCCATACCCAAGATGTATTCAGCTCCTGGGGATATATATACAACATATAAACGAGGGGGTAATCTTCCTATGCCCAATGGCAATGACACAGCTTTGACTTCAATCGTATGTCTTCCATAGCCATCTATACGAACTGTGGCTCCTGGAAACTTATCTGGATTGCCATATATCAGCCTACATTCTGTGCCTGTATCCACCAACACCAAAACACACTGCACATTCGTCCTCAACCAATATATTGTCAATTCAACATGAGGCCTCTGGTCCTTACATCACCCCAAAAGATGAGCACCTTGGCCTACTCCCTAATCAAAATGAAACAGTTCATCCACCTCCTCGGGAGCAATCAAAAAATCTTTTACATCCACTGAGCGTACCTTGCTATCTGTTTCCAGATGTTTAGTGAAACACCATTCAGGGTGCAATTGCTGCCACAAGGGAAACAGGACTGCATGTAGCTGCCAGTCAATTTTCTTGCTGCCGGTCAATTTTCTTGCTATCAATGCCTACTGCAAGCAAATCAAGCCACATCTGCTTAAAGCTAGTCTTGCTTGGTCCCCTTGGGATAAAATTCCAAGCATTTTTGGGGGGGGTTGGTCTTAGCCACCTTTCAGACCCCTTTTATTTTCTCCTCTCCTCTACTTCACTCAAGCTGGCTATCATGGTCATTACCTCATGTATAGGATGACCAATGTATGGGTCCAGTATGGCCATCAGTGACCCAAAGGACGTTGACAGGGCATTCTGCAGCACTATGTCTCTCATGCTGCCTGTAAAGTTTTCATCATCCAGGCCACGAGTGTTCACATTAAACATGGACTGCCACATCCCCAGCTCCCAAATGATTTGGACCAACTCAGCATATGTTTGCCATTTACTCACAATCTTGTGTAGTTCTCCAGCATTTGCCCACATGGTTCAGGCAACTGCACTCACCCATTCCATTAAGGAGTGATTACCTGGCCCTTGTGCATATCTGTGGCTATTCTGTAGCCACTGCCTCGAGGATGGGTCTATGGTAATGGAGGACAATTTTTCAATCTCCTCACCAGAGCACATCACACTATCCACCCCTAGGTCCCATAACCATAACAGCAGGGACTTCCCCTGTTTCTGCCAAAACTGTCTCCCCAAATCAACTAATTCAACCTGAGAACATGGGACATGGGTGGTAAATTGGGTCACCTGTGGATTGCCCACTGGTTGTCCACCTGGTCCCATAGGCTGCTTGTGCTTCATTTTCTGATGCACAATAGGTCATGCCTGGAGATGTACAGTCTCCCCCAACTCACCACTGAGTTCATCATCTTCCCTGGTGTGAGAGGCAGGAGTGGCCAGTCGCTGCACATCATCCTCCAGGACAATCATCTGGACTTCCAACAACTCTGCTTTCTTCTTCAAATCTTGATCAGTTTGCAGCATAGTGAGGAGTAGCCAGGCTCCAGTCAGCAGAAAAGTGGCCACCAGGCACAACATGCTCAAGGACAGCCACATTTCCTCCCCATCCCAGGGGGTTTTCTACTGTAGAGCCTGGTCTATGCTGCCTTGCAGTACAGTGAGCAGCAACCAGATCCTGGTCAACAGGAAGTTGGCCATAGGGCACAACATGTTCAAAAGCAGCCACATTTCCTCTTTCTCCCAAGGGCTTTCGGCTCCTGTACTTGCTCAGAATCCTGCTATGACTACTCCACTTGTAGAGCTAGGGCTGGGTCTGGAGCTCACAGATCCCTCAAGCCCATTGTCCAGACTGGATCATGAGCCCTTCACACGCAGGTCTATGAGCTAAGTAACTGGGAAAAAAGGTCCTAGGAGCCTTGGTTGAAGAAAGGGTAGTCTTTATTTCTGCACACACACGTCTGAGAGCTAGGCAGTCCAAAGAGAAACTCAAAACTCAACTGCTACCAGTAAAGTCCAAAGAAAAACTGAGCAGCTGCCTGCAAAGTAAACATGCTCTATTTTTAGATGCAAGCTCTCTGCCCGCTAGCAGTCCAGGGCCGTTGCTGCACAGAACTCTCAAGAACACAAGAATAGTAGCAAAACTAAAAAGATACATTGGCATGCATGCACACTAACTCCAGCCACACACACAATTTGTTTACAAAGAATTTTCTGCACCACACCCAACTGGACCTGAGGTGAGGGGGCCTGATTAAAACTATTCTGTTTTCCCAGCACTCCTACAGAGAGGACATAAATAGTTGCAGAATATTTTCTATCCTACCCATGTTGACTGTACAACAAGATATGTCTTATTCTGATTTATTCTTGGGGCAAGGGCAGTCATAGTGCATAGTATAAATTACAAGTGAGAACTTCCAAAAGTTTGAAGGTTCATAAGATTTTCATGGGCATCCCCATTGAGCCTCAATAGTTAGGATGAAAGGCCATTGCCCATAGCTGCTTTGACCTTTATCTATATGAAAATAGTTGAGAGGCCATGTTGGGTCAGAGTACAAGCCCTTTCCCAACACTGGGTCCTAGCATTAGCTAGAATTATTTTTGAGTATTCATTAAACTTTATTATCTCTTCAGGCTGACTCCTGTCTCTTGCCTTCCTCCTGGAATAGAATTTCCTCTAATCTATNATTGAGCCTCAATAGTTAGGATGAAAGGCCATTGCCCATAGCTGCTTTGACCTTTATCTATATGAAAATAGTTGAGAGGCCATGTTGGGTCAGAGTACAAGCCCTTTCCCAACACTGGGTCCTAGCATTAGCTAGAATTATTTTTGAGTATTCATTAAACTTTATTATCTCTTCAGGCTGACTCCTGTCCCTTGCCTTCCTCCTGGAATAGAATTTCCTCTAATCTATTTATTTTAGTCAATAAATCTTTTCCTCTGAATGCTACTGCTCATCAAAAGTTAATTTGGCTTGGTCCACGATGCCTCATCAATATCCCCTAAAGCCCTTTTCTGTCTTGTGGGCCAGTGTTGTAAATTTGCAATGCATACTCTAATCTATTTATTTTAGTCAATAAATCTTTTCCTCTGAATGCTACTGCTCATCAAAAGTGAATTTGGCTTGGTCCACAATGCCTCATCAATATCCCCTAAAGCCCTTTTCTGTCTTGTGGGCCAGTGTTGTAAATTTGCAATGCATGTTTTTGCCATTGTATACTAAGGGCCTGAGTACAATCAGGATACCTGTTTTGACCCAGAAATTTTGGCTCCCCCATACTAGGGTTAGATGAGATGTGGTCACTCCTAGATTTGATTGTGACATAAGGCCTCCCATGGCCTTCCTCCTCTCAGGGTAGGCCTGTTCCCAAGGGAACTCAGACCCTCAAGTGATGCCTACTGCTTTAATCCCACAACAATCAGGATACCTGTTTTGACCCAGAAATTTTGGCTCCCCCATACTAGGGTTAGATGAGACGTGGTCACTCCTAGATTTGATTGTGACATAAGGCCTCCCATGGCCTTCCTCCTCTCAGGGTAGGTCTGTTCCCAAGGGAACTCAGACCCTCAAGTTATTCCCACTGCTTTAATCCCACAAAAAAAATTATTCTTTCCTATTCTGTTTAATAGCTTTCCATCCACAAAAACAAGGGTGATACATATTTATGGATAGCACACTATGGCAGGTTGGGCATATCACTGCTATTTTTTTTTCCATTATAACCAGAGAACTTTCTAAGTATTTGATCATCAAGGTTTATAGCATCCACAAAAACAAGGGTGATACATATTTATGGATAGCACACTATGGCAGGTTGGGCATATTACTGCTATTTTTTTTTTCCATTATAACCAGAGAACTTTCTAAGTATTTGATCATCAAGGTTTATAGAGTTACACAGTAATTAGTCTGCCAAGAGTTGTATACCACATGGTTCAATGGCCCAGTAGGGAGTAGTTTCTGGAAATTCCTTCCCAAATGATATCTTTTGTAATAGATGTAATTTGAAAAGAGTCAGCAGACACTAGCATATTGTTAGAGTTCCACTCAATAACTAAAAATTGATCCAGTACATCATCATATCATTTGACCAAAGCATCTCCCAGAATGATGCTACTCAGGCTTGCAGATTTCCATTTGACCTTGTCCGGTTAAAAAGCAGGCATGATCTCAGCAAACATAAGGATCCACCCTTTCGGGTATCTGATATAATTGGGCTAAGAGAAAATATTCTCATGCTCTGAGCCCCTTTTAAAGGATCACTGTAATATTGAATATCCCTTACTTTATAACCTATTTATTCATTCCTTTACCCTTAGCTACTATTTCTTCTCCTCTCCATTTGTCATTGCTTTGTCCAGATTGTCAGCAGCAATACCAGTCTATCAAATGTCCCGCCTCACTCCATTCCCATCCTCATAGGGTAGGAATTAGTGGGATATTGCAACCACTAGGCAATGCAGCTGCATGTGCTGTCAACCCTAGTTTTGCCAGATGGTATGAAAGCACAATCCATCCCATCAGGCCCTTAGTAATTTGGGCATAAAGGTTTAAAGGTGCATTACAGTTCAGAGATTTAATTTCCCATTCCAATTATTTATCAAACTACTACTCTGAGGATAATATGGAACTTGATATGTCTACTTGATGTGATATCTTTTTGGCCATTGTTGAACACTATGGTCTGTAAAGTACATTTCTTTGTCTAAAAAAAATGTAACTTTGTAGCCCAAACTTGCACAGTATCTTCTGTTACAGTCTTTTTATAGTATTTTGAGCATTTTCATCCACTGTTAGCTAGGCAAAGTCCAATCCAAAGTAAATGTCTATTCTTGTCAAGACCCATTTATAGCCTCCCAGAGCTACCAGCATCAGTCTAATGTAGACTGTCAGCTCTGTGCAGGGCCTTTCCCCTGGGAATCTCCCACAGACATCTACAGCCTCTGTGTTTATTGCTGGTAGACAGAACAGTTCTTGTTGGCATTTTGTGCCTCAGAGGGCACAAGAGGTATATGTTGATGACCATGCATCTTTCCATTGCTACAGCTACTCCATGTCTATTCATTTCATGGACCTAGGTGGCCACCTCAAGTGAGCACGCCTTCCAGTTGTGGACGGAGATTCTTCTGATTGGCATCAATATGTCCTTCATTAATATGTCTTTATATTCACATGATAATTTCCACAGGGTCATGCCCCATACAGACATCTCTTTAATAGTCCAGTTTTCCATTGCCTATCCAACTGACCATATGGCCAGGCCATTGACCACTGCCCATGAGTTGGGTAAAAACCCAAACCTAAGGGATGTTATCATTGTTCAGATCTTCCACCACTGCAAGGAAATCAGCATGCTATTCAGTAGACTGAGATTTGTTCTTACCTTCTTCAGTCAATTTTCCCACCAGTCAATCATACTGTGGCAGCCCCCCGAAACAAGGTGCAGTCTGTCCACCTTGGAGTGCCATCCATAAACCAAGTAGTGCTTTGTTGGTCAATAGAGAGCTGTTCGTAGAGTACTGCCGATGTAGCAGTAAGATTTGGCAGTCCCTCCAGTGTTTCCAAAGTCTGCTTTAGGGGATAAGTGGCTGTCTGCTCTTGAATATGATGAGTACCTCCTTGCGTTCTCCCCAGTAGTATGTTCCTGTACAAACAATTTCATTTTATTATGAAATTCTTCTGAGAGTGCCTTCATATTAAAGTGGTTCTCTGATATTATCCAAGACATTATGAGTATTTCAGGTTTCCACATTATTTTATGGTTTTTTACTCATAAGGGTAGTTTTAATTAGTCCCAAAGCAAACTAATAATTGTCTCTCAAAGGGTACATACTATATCACTGCATCTGGAAAATTTCTGGTCCAAAATCCCAATGGTCACAGCTGGTGATACTCACAGGCATTTGCCATAAGATCTAGTCTGCATAAGTATGTGCTGCAGACACTTCCAGAATCATATCTGAATGTGTGGATCATAAAGGTCCAACGGCATTAATAGAGCTACCACTTTTTGCAATTGAGACATGGTCTGCTTTTCTTTAGGTTGCCATTCAAATATGACCATCTTGTAGACAGTTTTATGGATGGGATCTAGCAATATTCCCAGATGTGGATATGCATCCTCCAAAATACAAACAAACTACCAGGTGCCATGATCCTTACGTAGTTCTCAGCATAAGCAACAACAGCAGCTTATTTTTAGTCTTCTAAGGAATGTCAATGGTAGCTCCTGTCCAATTCTAAAAATTATACTATTAGTAAAAATAATAAAAATTTTACTATTTGGGCAGACCCTTGGATCTTTGCAGGATTTATCAACCAGGTTTTATTAGTGATGTGTGGCACCATTACTTTTAAGTCAGTCCTAGCTTGCTCTTCAGCTGTGGATACTTTCATATCATCAATATAGTGTATTAGAGATCTGCATCAAGTCCAAATCCTTTCTAACCAAATTATGAAAATAAGCTGCTGAATTCAAATAACCCTGTGGCAATATAATAAATGTGAATCGACATCCTTTTTATGCAAAGCCAAACTAAAGTTTGCTCTTTTATGTGATTGATATAGGAAGAAAAAAAAAAGAATATTCAAGATCAAAAACTGAGTTCCAGTGTCCTTTAGCCTACTGTTCTATTTTTGCACAGTTGAAACCATATCGGGACTACTGATGCTACAGGCAGTACTACTTTATTCAAGCCTTGATGGTCTACTGTGAATCTCCATGAGTCACGCACCTTTTTCATGGGCCACAGAGGGATACTGTACGGAGAATACCGTGGTATCAGCACCGCAGCTTCTAACATTGCCCTTAATTAAAGTAGTAATCCCTTTTTTGTCCACCAGGTATTTTACACTGTTTCAAATTAACAAACTATGTGAACTTGGGCAATTATATAGATTCCCGTTTAGAGTGTACAATTAATACTGGCTAAAAGGTAAACTTACAGGCCTTGACAATACTAGATAGGGAAGTGTTCCCCAGTCAGACAAAATATTCATCCCAATAATGCATTCAGGTAAAGTAGACACAACCACTTTACATAAAATTAACTTGAACGTTCCAGGTTTATCCAAACTTTCACCTAAATCCCATCAACTATTGCATCCCCATATCTTCCAATCTAGCCTTTGTGAGAAATTCACCAAAAAATTTTAGAATCACAGTACATTTGACTCCCATATCAAGAAGTCCCAGAAAAGATTATTCTCCACTCGCTGGCCATTTTACCCACATATGTGCATAAGGCTTTGGTCTCAGCTGGGGGTTAAACCAGAAGACCCTCATTCCTTTATGAATCCTCATCCTGATTAACTTGCCAGACCACCACCACTAGACGTTATGTCAGGTTTATCATTATCATTTTTACCTTCCAACTTTTTTAATCTTTCTAAACCAGAGTAAAGAGAACAGATTTGTATAGAGCCCTTCAGTGGTGGGGGCCAGCAGGAGCTCCCATCAGTCTACTTTACTTCCCATAGAGCTGCAGCAAGACATTGTTTCAACCCTGTCAATGCTTGCTTTACTTATGCCATTTATTAATAACTATCTAAAAATTTCCACCCTGCTGGAGTGAGTCCCTTTAATCTTAATCTCCCCTTTGTCTTTTCCTCATTCTCTTATAAATCATTCATCTTCCTAGTACCTGTAGACCCACAAGGGAAGCTGAGATAACAAATGTGATAAAGCCTCCCAGGCCATTACTTAACTTTGCTGTAGTGTGGTTGCATGGGGTGCCCATGCAAAAGGGGCTCCCTGAGTCACAGTATTTACTATGACCTTGTTATAGGACATATCAAAGTATCCTGACCATCATAAATTTAATCTAGCATGGCTTGCATACACAACATATCGGCCACTATATCTGTGGAGTTCTATTTAGCATTTAAAGGAGAAACAGAATTTCCCTTCTCAGAGTAAACAAAGTTCACAGCAACTAGTAGCTGCTAAAACAAACTGCTGTGACTCTCAGTTTTACCTACCGCTGTCACTCACCAATCAGAGCAAACTCCTAAAAACTTTGCTAGCACCAGTGAGCTTTCTATCAAAACAATGTTCTCTCTTTCAAACAAAACTCCAGAACCTTTCTTTGTTCTTTGGACATACCAAAGACGATGTGTATGCCTCAAATTGTAACTCTGTAATTTCTAAATAAAATGTTGTGTTTAGAGATTTGTCTCTAATTTTATTTTACTTTGACATTGCCATCCAGGAATCAAAAGTTTGTCCACCCCGTCCTTTCATTTTTTCTTTTCCCATATTATATTCTGATTATGTTTCAGTAGGTTATGGTCATCCTAGCAAATTCCACTTCCAATGCCAACCATATCTGGAGTCCCCCAAGACCACCCTCGGGTTTAATTACCCACTAGAATGATCACAGAACTCAAATATGCTGCTATACTCATGATAATGGCTTATTACAGACAAAAGATACCAATTAAGATCAGTAAAGGAAAAAGGCACCAGTGGAGTCATGCAAATAGAGATTAATTCTCCCAGCAATGATGAGTGACAATATATGCAAAGTGTTGTCAACCAGAGAAGTTCACCTGAGCCTTGGTGTTCAGGTTTTTTACTGGGGGTCAGTCAGTAGGCCTGGAGTGTCTGCTTGGCTGACTTTAACTACTCGGTCTGCAGCCCCCCTAGAGGACAAACTGATAGAACATGGCCCAGGGCTCCAGGTGAACAAAAGCAAGCATTCAAATCATCATAAATCACGTCGTCCACATAAACTATCTGGTTTGGCCCAAAGCCTTAATAGTACACACTTATCAAGAAGGATATTACAAAGGCTTAGAGGTTATCTCCTAAAATCTGGGTCAAGGGCCAGTTTTTTCTTTGGAATGTACAGGATTTGAACAAACCAAGCCTGCTGAGCTAACGCTTTATTGCACAACTTTTAATTTCTATTCAAGGTTTTCTTGAAATAAAATATACATTCCATAAATAACCAACAAAGACACCCCCAAAATAGCAGTGTGATTTATAATTCCTCACAGATATCATACTACATATGAAGAAGTTATCTATGAAGCCTCAAGGGAAAGAGAAGTTTACCTCTGACCTAACTAGACAGGTATAAGAATTTATGCTAAAATTAAAACATTTTCTACAAAAGCAAATAGTGATGATTTCACATATGTTTTTTACTATGAATCAGCATAGAGAAGATTTAAATTGTTATTGACAACATTATGTAAAATGAATAACACTTTGTTGATGTTGATAAATTTATAATTTATTGCAATTTATACAATAGACATTTAATTAAATGTTAATAAAACTGAATTGACAAAATAATGAAGTTATTTCACTTAGACATAGTTTGAAAATGATATGCTTTTGCATCAAAATCAAACCAGTTTTTTTAAAAGATGAACAAATTTTGTTAATGTGAGTGTAAATATTAAAGGAAAATTTAGTATCATTTTTTGATACTCAATTCAATTATTGGAAAACCTTCAAGTATATTTGGAATGACTCTGTAGGTGAATCTACTTTTTCAAATGTAAATTTGGTTAAATATAAATACAGATAAACTACCTATAATGAATATTTAGTGTCCAAATAAAGATGTGTTTTATGTATAAAATACACACAAGATTTCAAAGACTTAGTAGAAAACAAAGGCTGTAAAATATTACATTAATAAGTTTTATATTGGTTATATGTTAAAATTATATTTTTAATATATTGGGTAAAATAAAATGTGTTGTTAAATTTAATTTTTTTTATTTTTACTTTTTATTGTGGCTGCTAAAAATGTTTAGATTATGCATGTGCTTAACATTATACTTCTACTGGACAGCACTGTTCTAGATAACTACTATGTCAAAAAAGAAATCATAATAAAAATTAGAAAATATGTAGAACCAAAGGATAAAAATACTACATAACAAATGAATTCTTTACAAGGAAATGTATGACTTTAAATATTTATATTAAAAAAGAAGAAATGATAAAAAGTAATGGGGTAAGCATCCAACTCAAAAGCAGCTCAAAGATAGTAGAAAAATATATATTGTGACTAAAGTAGAAATTGATGAAATTTTTAAAAAGATACAAAGAATCAAGAAAAGCAAAAGCAAGTTCCTTGAAGTGACTAATAAAATAGACAAACCTGTGTCAAGATTGATCACAAAAAATAGAAGTATGAAAAATAATATCAAGAGTGAGAATTGTACCTAACTATAGCTACAAACAAACTTAAAAAGAAAAGAAGAATTTTGTATATCAAACCAATAAACCTGAAAAATCTAGCTATCATGTACAATTTCTGAGAAATATGCAACTTACCAAACTGACAAAAAGAAATAAGACATCTAAATTTCCTTATAAACTTTAGAGAAGTGGAACCATAGTTAAACCCATTTACAAGTGAAATCTCCATTTTCTGATACTTTACAGTAAATTTTCAAGGAAGAGATAATTCCAACATTATGCAGACTCTCCAGAGAACAGAAAAAATTTAAATGCTTCCCAGCTCACAATATGAGGCTAGTATAACTGAAACCAAAATGAGGCAAGGACAGTGTAAAATAAAATATTATAGGCCAATGTGCCTTTATGAATATAGGCATAAATATCATAGGTAAGATATTGACATGCTAAGCTCAACAATATAGCTTAAAAAAAATAATTCATCATGAACAACTTGGATTTATCACAGCAACGCAAGAATGGTTCAACCTTAGAAATTTTACAGATAAAATTTATCAATTTAAAAGAAAGATTTAACATTTTAAAACAGCATATGATGATCTTTATAATTGCAGAAAAAAATCATCTAACACCAATTCATGATTTAAAAGCAAATTAACAAACTAGGAAGAGAAGGAACTCCCTTAATCTGACAAAACATATGTATTATAAATTGATATTTTAAATCATAGTTAATGATTAAACCTTAAAAGCATGCCCCATTGGGAAGAAGGCAAATTTCTCAATATAATTCCTGATTTTCAACATGATTGTGCTACACACACACACATTTGCACATGAGGTTAAAGGCAAAGATTAGAAAGAAAGAAGCAAAACTACCATTATTTCAATATAACATTTTTACATGGAAAACCATAGAATTCACAGAAAATTTTGTATAAGAATGAATAATTTAGCCAGGTTACTAAATATAAGATCTACATACAAAATTCAATTACTTTCCTATACAGCAACAACATACAGTTAGAAAGTGCAATTTTTAAAAAGATTCTACTTAATAGCAAAATATTCTAAAAGTTGTCTATAAATAATTCTAAAAAATAATGTGCAATCTTTATATTTAACAAATCTTTATTGGGAACCTACTGTGGATACTGCAGGAAACACAAGACAGAAACCCTAGCTCTCATGAATCTCACTTTGTAGTAGGGGAAGATAAAAAATAAATAAAACTAGTAAGTAATATGCATGGTATATGAGAAGATGATAAATGCTGTGTAGAAAAATAAAGTAGGAAAGTGGCATAGGGATAGCTGGAGGCAGGAATTGCAATTTTGCTTGTGTATCCAGGGAAGAACTCATTGAAAAGATATTTAAGCAAAAGCTTAAAGGAAGTAAAGGAGAAAGTCATGTGTATAAATGAGAGAAGAGAATTCCTGACAAATGGAAAAGCATGTGAAAAATACCTGAGGTTGGGGCATACCTGGCATGTTTGGATGTAAGAAGAACAGAGTGAGCAAGAGGTAAGCAGTAGGAGATTGGATCAGAGAAATCATAAGCTACATTGTTACATCCTTATAGGACATTAAAGGACTTTGCCTTTTACTCTGAGTGTGATGAAGAACCGCTGAAGAGTTTTGAACAGAGGAGTGATATGATTTTAATTTTTAATGCAGTCTCTCTGGTTGCTGTAAAGAAACTGGCCTGTAAAGGTGCAAGCTTGGAAGCAGGAAGACCAGTCAGAAGTCTTGTAACAATCCAGGAGAGATGATGGAGGCTTGAACCAGGTAGAAGCCAGGACATGCGCGAATAGCCTACAGGATAAATGAAATGAAGAGAGAGAAGGAGAGATTTCTGCTTGTGTGCATGTATGTGTATGTGAGTTTATTTTGTTTTAAGTAGAGAAATGGGAGAAGTGCCTGCATGTTTTTATGCTGGAGTAAATGACAGGGAATGTATTAGTCTTTTTCTGTTGCTTATAACAAAATACCTGGAACTGGGTATTTTATAAAGAAAATAAAATTTATTGCTTACAGTTTCTGAGGCTGGGACATCCAAAGTCCAGGGAACACATCTGGTGAGGGTCTTGGTAGTGGTGACAGAGACCTAGGGGTCTCACATGACAGAAAATGGCAGAGCAGGGAAGGAAAGCTCCTCCTGCACTCTCCTTTTTTTAAAAAGCCCTCAGAACTTCACCCATGACCACTGTTTTTCATCCATTCACTACGGCATGGTCCTACAATCTAATCACCACCTAAGGCCCCACCTTTCATTTATAATAATAGAATTTCTCACCCTCTTAATAGTCACAGTGGAGATTAAGTTTGTTGGGGGGGGGACATTTAACCCAAGGCAGGGAATAACATTTTGTGCACAAGTATATGGCTCAGATTTACACAGGAGCACAGAAAGTCATCTCATAGTAGCTAGAAGGTAATGATACCAGAGGAGAGGGTCTGGGAAGTCCCCATAGCTGGCCTCAGTACACCCTGTCCTCCACCAGGTTCTTGACTCCACCACAGGAAAGAATTCAAGAGCAGAGTTACAGTAGAAAGTGAAAACAGGTTTAATGTAAAGAATGAGAAATACACACTTCACAGTGAAAGTGTGGCCTAGCTCCAGGGACTAGCAGTGGCCACAGCAAGTTTAACATGAAAATAAGAAATACATACTTCACAGACAAAGTCTGGGCTGGCTCAAGAGTGTGCACAGCCTGCTAAAGGCAAGTTTGATACAAAAAATAAGAAATGCACACCTCAGGCAAGGTGCAGGCTGCCTCCAGGAGAGTGAGCAATAGCCCTGCTTTCTTCCTGGACTTGACTTTCATAATTTGGCTATCTATACATACTCATGCTATCTAATGAATATTCAACTAAGGGGATGGTTCCCTGGCACGGTCCATGCCATGGCAGGGTCTTGAAAAGAATAGCTTGGGCTGCCCTTTCTGAGTTGGCAAGGCCCTGGAGGGAGAGCTGCTGGCAGGGCCACAGATACCAGCACTTGCTTTCACTGTAAAGATCGCTGCCTTGGCATAGTGGTGCTGCTTTCACTTTCTCTTTTGATGTTTTGGTCAGTGTGGCAG
>NW_007726495.1:308737-308994 GCF_000696425.1 Galeopterus variegatus | reverse complement strand
GAACAATTCCAAATTGTCCCTTTTGAGTCAATTTATTACACCAATGGATGTTTTAAAAACACCTTATGAGTAGCCATGAGCAATTGTTTTTACTGAAGAAATTAATAAACAATAGAAATCCCCATCATCTTCCCACCATCTGAGTAAATGGTTATATGGATTATAAAATGGGAAAAGGAAAAATTTGGTACCCTCGTAGGGGACATCCTAAATATGACTTAAGTTGGCAAATGTCATTTACAGGGGATTATATTAAT
>NW_007726495.1:304833-307991 GCF_000696425.1 Galeopterus variegatus | reverse complement strand
GGATAAAATCACCAGAAAGAACTGATCACCGAGTTTTATTTAACTTTGTAGATTATTAATTTTATGAGAACTGATGTAATTTTAAGAAAAGTTTCTGTTTAACTATTGCCTTAATAATTTTAAAGGTTTATATATTTAAAATGCCCACATTAACCGCCCCCATGTTGTGTAACAAATAAAAATGCTGTTTCCAGTCTGAAGGCTGCTTCAGCTGCTTTAGCTGCTCTGGCTGCGACAGCGCTGACAGCCCGCAGGCTGAGAACGTGCTTCAGAGGAACCAAGGTCTCTGCCTGTGTTTTTTATTTTCACCACTTCCTCAAAGGTCTCTGCCTGTGTTTTTTATTTTCGCCACTTCCTCGTCCCTCTTTCAAGAACCCCCAACTCGACTGGAGCTGGTCTCCGGCAGTTCCCAGTTATGTAACCTAGTCTTGCACATGCACAGTTGTTCTCTTTTAGAGCATGTTTGTTGGTTAAATTCCATCACATGCACTAAATATATGAAAATATATTCAGTGCTCTCTAGCACCTCCAGTGGAAGATCATTTAAGGAGTAAACTCCTTTTTATTGAGCATGCTCAGTACCAAGATTACATAAGTCTGATCTCTGTGGTCTCAATCTCCATATGCTCCATATGCTGGTGCCAAAAATAGGCACTACAGGCCACTGAAGCTTAGGATGCTGAGGCAGGGCTTGAGTCCTAGGGGAGTGGTTTGAGACCCAGGGGAGTGGTCCAAAACCTGAACCCGTGGAAACTGAGCACCTCCTATCTCAGTAACACAGGGGACATGGAAATACATACTAGCAGGCAGTGGATGTGGCAGGAGCTTGTGGAAGTTCTCTTTTGCTTACTCCTACTTCCTCAGTAAAGTAGGAAGCAGGTCATCAGATGAGAGTGCAGAGGGTGAGTGAGGTGTTGGATTTTTGAGAAGAGAGAAGAAAATACAAAATTGTTATCTAGTAGGGTAGGAAGGTAAATAGACAAGGGAAACAAGATTGTCAGGCGACACTGATACTAATGTTGATTAACTTAAAGTGAGATCAGTAAGCATGGCTGTGTGTTCTTCTTGTACCATGACGATGCAAAGTACAAGGAGACTTGGTCTTCACCAGGGTCAAAATTCTGCCAAGCAAGTAATCACAGCAAGAAAGGTGCAAGGGAGTTGGGAGTATATGCTAGGAAATGGCTATAATGATTAATGATGAAATGTAAACAGTAGAGGCTGGTGGTTAGCTCAGTTGGTTAGAGCACAGCCTTATAACACCAAAGTCAAGGGTTCGGATCCCCCTACCGGCCAGCTGCCAAAAAAAAAAAAAAGATAAAGAAAAAAGACATTTAAACTGTGGGACGAGAACCAAAAGGACATGGGTGGGGATTAAGGATAGAGAAAAGTCATATCGATCAGTGGATTATAGATCCTGGGGCTTGAAGGAGTGTTAGAGTGGCAACACTAGGATGAGCAAGCTGAAGAGGCGGGACAAGGGGAACAGAGAACTGGATGTTTGAACCTGAGATGATGGAAAGTCTGTACCATGACCACGTAAGTGAGTGAATGAGACAGGATGAAGAGGAGGAATTGAAGTGATTCAAGGCCATCACAGTAGAAGAGTCATTTGTTGGTATATGAAAATCACCAAAAATGGATGTGGGAATATTGTTGAAAAGACTGACAGTGATCAGGACCAAAAATCATTGAGAAATAAGGGAGAGTGAAATGGGAGACAGCAGATAGCCACAATAAGGGGTAAAGGCTCAGGACCAAAAATCATTGAGAAATAAGGGAGAGTGAAATGGGAGACAGCAGATAGCCACAAGGGGGGAAAGTGGGTGTTACGGTCTGATATTACAGCCAAATCTTAAGGAGTGCAAGGGGGAGAGAGGAAGAATGCTCTCTCTGAAACAACAAAAACTCCATGGCCAATGATCTGAGGAGGACATTAAAATGGCCCTCACTTGAACAGAGGCAATGTTCTGTGAACAGAGTAATTTTAAAAGAACCTGGACTGCAGAAAAGAAAATGGGAAATGAATTTTTTTTATTTCAACTTCTCAATATACATTGGAGTTGATTTTTGTGACCCTTTACCTGTTCCTATTTCCCCCCTCCCTCTCTCCCCTTCCTCTGCACATCAAATCTGTTCACTCATCTTAACAAGTTCAAGGAATTGTTGATATTGTTGTGTCTTCTTCCCCACCCACCCTTTATTTGTGTTTTTATTTATTTATTTATTTATTTTTAGCTCCCACAAATAAGTGAGAACATGCAGCATTTCTCTTTCTGTGCCTGACTTGTTTCACTTAATATAATTTTGTCTAAGTCCATCCATGTTCCTGCAAATGGTAGTGTTTCCTTCTTTTTTATAGCAGAGTAGTATTCCATTGTGTAGATATACCACAGTTTCCTTATCCACTCATCTGATGATGGACATTTGGGCTGATTCCAACTCTTGGCTATTGTAAATAGTGCTGCAATAAACATTGGAGTACAGGTATCCCTTCAGCACAATGATTTCCATTCCTCTGGATATATTCCCAAGCAGTGAAATAGCTGGGTCATATGGTATATCTATCTGTAATTATTTGAGGAACCTCCATACCATTTTCCATAAAGGCTGCACCATTTTGTAGTCCCACCAACAATGTATGAGAGTTCTTTTTTCTCCACAACCTCTCCAGCACTTATCATTCTCAGTCTTTTGGATATTAACCATCCTGACTGGAGTGAGATAGTAGTATCTCAGTGTGGTTTTGATTTACATTTCCTGGATGCTAAGTGATGCTGAGCATTTATTCATGTGTTTGTTTGCCATTCGTACATCTTCCTTTGAGAAATGCCTATTTAGCTCCTTTGCCCATTTTTTAATTGGGTTATTTGGATTTTTTTGCTGTAAAGTTGTTTGAGTTCCTTGTATATTCTGGATATTAATCCTTTGTCACATATATATTTTGCAAATATTTTCTCCCACTCTGTTTGTTGTCTTTTCACTCTGTTAATTGTTTTGCTGTGCAGAAGTTTTTTAGTTTGATCTAGTCTCATTTGTTTATTTTTCCTTTGGTTGCCTGTGCTTTTGCGGTTGTATTCATGAAGTCTGTACCCACACCTACTTCCTGGAGTATTTCCCCTATGCTTTTTTTTTTTTTTTAAGGGGTTTTATTGTTT
>NW_007726495.1:303605-304011 GCF_000696425.1 Galeopterus variegatus | reverse complement strand
CCTTTGCCCATTTTTTAATTGGGTTATTTGTTTTTTGCTGTAAAGTTGTTTGAGTTCCTTGTATATTCTGGATATTAATCCTTTGTCACATATATATTTTGCAAATATTTTCTCCCACTCTGTTTGTTGTCTTTTCACTCTGTTAATTGTTTTGCTGTGCAGAAGCTTTTTAGTTTGATATAATCCCATTTGTTTATTTTTCCTTTAGTTGCCTGTGCTTTTGGGGTCCTATTCATGAAGTCTGTACCTACTCCTACTTCCTGGAGTGCTTCCCCTATGTTTTCTTTAAGGAGATTTATTGTTTCAGGATGTATATTTAATTCTTTAATCCATTTTGAGTTGACTTTGGTATATGGTGAGAGGTATGGGTCTAGTTTCATTCTCCTACATATGAATATCCAGTTTC
>NW_007726495.1:301621-303351 GCF_000696425.1 Galeopterus variegatus | reverse complement strand
TCTGTTTTTATGCCAGTACCATGCTGTTTTAGTTATTATAGCTTTGTAATATAGTTTAAAGCCAGGTAGTGTTATGCCTCCAGCTTCACTTTTTTGCTCAGGATTGCTTTGACTATGCATGGTCTTTTGTTGTTCCATATAAATGTCTGGATAGTTTTTTCCATTTCTGAGAAAAATGTCATTGGAATTTTGATGGGGATAGCATTGAATCTGTAGATCAGTTTGGGTAATAAGTACATTTTCACAATGTTAATTCATCCAATCCATGAGCATGGGATATTTTTCCATCTTCTTGTGTCCTCTTTAATTTCTCTCAACAGTGGTTTGTAGTTCTCTTCATAGAGATTTTTCACATTCTTGGTTAACTTTATTCCTAAGTATTTTATTTTTTTGGTGGCTATTGCAAATGGGCTAGCTTTCTTGATTTCTTTTTCTGCATGGTCACTGTTGGGGAATAGAAATGCTACTGATTTTTGTGTTGACTTTGTATCCTGCAACTTTGCTGAAATCATTTATCAACTCTGAGAGTTTTTTTGTAGAGGCTTAGGCTGTTCAATATATAGGATCATATCATCTGCAAACAGGGACAGTTTGACTTCATCTTNTAAATGTCTGGATAGTTTTTTCCATTTCTGAGAAAAATGTCATTGGAATTTTGATGGGGATAGCATTGAATCTGTAGATCAGTTTGGGTAATAAGTACATTTTCACAATGTTAATTCATCCAATCCATGAGCATGGGATATTTTTCCATCTTCTTGTGTCCTCTTTAATTTCTCTCAACAGTGGTTTGTAGTTCTCTTCATAGAGATTTTTCACATTCTTGGTTAACTTTATTCCTAAGTATTTTATTTTTTTGGTGGCTATTGCAAATGGGCTAGCTTTCTTGATTTCTTTTTCTGCATGGTCACTGTTGGGGAATAGAAATGCTACTGATTTTTGTGTTGACTTTGTATCCTGCAACTTTGCTGAAATCATTTATCAACTCTGAGAGTTTTTTTGTAGAGGCTTAGGCTGTTCAATATATAGGATCATATCATCTGCAAACAGGGACAGTTTGACTTCATCTTTTCCAATCTGGATGCCCTTTATTTCCTTCTCTTCTTTGATTACTCTGGCTAGTACTTCCAACACTATGTTGAATAGGAGTGGTGAGAGTGGGCATACTTGTCTAGCTCCTATTCTTAAGGAAAAAGCTTTCAGCTTTTCCCCATTCAGGATGATATTGGCAGTGGGTTTATCATATCTGGCTTTAATTGTGTTGAGATACTTTCTATCTATTCTTAACAACTTGTAGAGTCTTTATCATGAACAAATGTGGAAATGAATTAATTTTTTAACAATGAGAAAATGAATAAACACATGGATTGTTTATATAATGGAATACTATACAGCCCTGAAAATAAATGAAAATAAAGAGCTATTGCTCATGTGTTAACATGAACAAAATTTGCAAAAATAATTTGAGTGTTTCATTCGTTTTTATAGCTGAGTAGTATTCCATTGTGTAGATATACCACATTTTCTGTATCCACTCATCCGATGATGGACATTTGGGCTGGTTCCAACTCTTGGCTATTGTAAAGAGTGCTGTAATGAACATTGGGGTACAGGTATACCTTCGACTTGATGATTTCCACATACGCACTCACAAAAAAACCGGGGGGGAGGGGAGAAGATATAACAACTATACTTTTGTGAAGTTGTTACAACAAGCAAATGGAAAGGAC
>NW_007726495.1:299261-301476 GCF_000696425.1 Galeopterus variegatus | reverse complement strand
AATGAACATTGGGGTACAGGTATACCTTCGACTTGATGATTTCCACATACGCACTCACAAAAAAACCGGGGGGGAGGGGAGAAGATATAACAACTATACTTTTGTGAAGTTGTTACAACAAGCAAATGGAAAGGACATTCTTGGGTGGGAGGGGAGAGAGGGAGGAGGGAGGGAGGTGTCGGTGATGGGCCATAATAATCTAATACATTGTATATTGACAAAATAAAAATTTAACGAAAAAATAGTAAGAATAATAATTTGAGTGGAAAAAGCAGGCAGCAGCAGAATGCCCTCAGCATGATATAATTTACATAAAGCTTCAAATATTGTATCTACATGGGTTGCTTGTATGCTGCACAGAGAGACATATACACATTACAAAACTATTTTTAAGTGTTTTAGAATGCTAAATAAACTCAAGATCATTACTTCTGAAGACAAAAGGAGATTGCTGTAATTGAATCAGGGAAAGGTACACCACAGTGAGATGAAAGGGACTTGAAATTAACAGCAGTCTGTCATTTATTAAACTGTGTCATAGATGCAGTGTTGTTCATTTGATAATTCTCCATACTTTTTGAATTTCTGAGATAAGCATTAATTATAGAAGGTGAAAATTGTGTAGCACTTTTAGTGTCTATAGTGTGTTTTTATATAAATTATCTCATTTGATACACAGGGTAAGCCTTGAGATAGTGAAAGTTATTGTTATCAACACTTCCATTTCATAAATGAAGAAACCAAGGCTAAAAAAATGAAAATGCTACAGGTAGTAACAGAAGAGAGGGCCTGAAGTCTTTATTCTTCCTTGTTGGCTGAAACTTTATATATTATCAATTCCTCTCCAGCATCATAAGACAATGTAGATGGTATCAGTTCCTATTCAGACCATAAAGTCAATTTTGTTTTCCTCTGGAAGTAAAAACTCTCTTTAGCTACTCAAGTGAAAAGTGGTAGGGGCATCAGAAAATCTGGGCAATCAGAGACCTGAATTGTATTCCTCACTTTGGCTTTGGATTTATGTTGGGCTTTATGTAAGTCACTTTGTATATCTGTCTCACTTCATCCAATTGGGACAGAATATATAGACAGTTAACAATTTTAAAGCACTCAAATAAGAGACTTTGCATGATCGCAAAGCATATTAATGTACCTTGTATAGCCTGTTGCATTGCAGCAACTATTTGGTTTGCTGATCACAAAAGAACATTGTAAAGAGTTCATTTGCACTAGCATGTAATAAATATTATCAAATAACTCATGATGTGCTTCTACAAAAAATGGCCAGTCGTTATATAAAGCAGTGTTATGGTAGTTTACAGCACAGGCTATACTGAGCTTGGTCCCTGACCTATAGGATAACAATAACACTACCTACTTCTTAGAGTTTTGATGATTAAAGGAGATAATATATATAAAACACTGGGCACAGTGGTGGTTATGCTCAATGCAAGTTGGCTATTTTCATTTCTACATATGATCACTGTATCAACTGATACTCTTACTGCACCATTGGCCTGTTCCTATCTGATTCTGGATTTTGAGCATAGTCACTAGGGAATTGTCTTCCCTGCTTTTCTAGTAATTGCCACTTCCCAACACATCCACATGATGGCAGCAAAACCTGGCATGTTTCTATAATGGGTCTCTGCCCCTTGCCACAATTCATTTATCCAGGGGTTAACGCCTGACCCAAACTGGTTTGATTATTTATTCCTGAAATCTATTGAACTTGAAATGGGGAAGAAAGTGGGAGAAAGAGAGAAAATGCAAGAGTGAAGAACAAAAAGGCCAGTCTCTTTCTTAGTCTGTGTACCTCCAACATATAAGATTAAGACCATTTCGGTGCCCATGCTTCCTGCCCTGTGGACCAGAAGCTGCGGAGGGAAGAACATAAGGCAGAGAGGCAGAAGGGAGCACAGAAGAGAGATGTGGAGAATGGCAGTTCCATTCAGGTCTCCAGTTCCAGGTTATTCCCAAGAGACAGCTGCACTCCTGTCTTTGGATACTGTGACACACTCAAGTGTCCTCTTTTACTTAGCCAAAGTTTGACTATGGAACTTGCAACCAAAAAAAAAAATCCTAACTAATACCCAAGTTTCATCCTGCTCTTCAACCTACAATGGGAATATAGTCTGTCTGCTAATTCAGTCCCCTCATATCCTCCTAAAATCTTCTGTCATCATATCAATTCCTGGTCTCCTATCACTCAAGG
>NW_007726495.1:296191-298844 GCF_000696425.1 Galeopterus variegatus | reverse complement strand
CAAGAGTGAAGAACAAAAAGGCCAGTCTCTTTCTTAGTCTGTGTACCTCCAACATATAAGACTAAGACCATTTCGGTGCCCATGCTTCCTGCCCTGTGGACCAGAAGCTGGGGAGGGAAGAACATAAGGCAGAGAGGCAGAAGGGAGCACAGAAGAGAGATGTGGAGAATGGCAGCTCCATTCAGGTCTCCAGTTCCAGGTTATTCCCAAGAGACAGCTGCACTCCTGTCTTTGGATACTGTGACACACTCAAGTGTCCTCTTTTACTTAGCCAAAGTTTGACTATGGAACTTGCAACCAAAAAAAAAAAACATCCTAACTAATACCCATATTTCATCCTGCTCTTCAACCTACAATGGGAATATAGTCTTTCTGATATGTCAGTACCCTCATATCCTCCTAAAATCTTCTGTCATCATATCAATTCCTGGTCTCCTATCACTCAAGGATGGATCCCTGCCCTCTTACCCCCATTCATTATTCTGAGCATCAATCCTTCTAATTGCCCTACATCAGGTCCTGGGGAACTGCTGGGCAGAACAAATTCGAAATGGCTGAAACTACAAGTCTAACAAGTTGGAGGAACCTAGTAGAGAACAGTCATCTCTCTCAGCAAGTGCATGTCGGTTAACAAAGCAGGACATCTGGGTACATTCGGTCAAGCTAGTGACGCTGAGTTTATAGCCTGGGCTACCGTGACAAGGCAAGGGGAAGAGGAGAGTGTAAAGTGTGAGTAGGTAAGCATCACAAGGGACAAACAGAGAGAACAGAATGGCTTTGCAGGCCAAGTGAGAGGCCGCACTGATAGTTGCTCTACTCTGTCTCAGGGAAAAGGTCTCCATCTTCTTTCTAACTGGAACAGACACTCGTGAGCCTCAGGCTGCTTCCAGCTTGCAAGTACTAAAAATACAGGGCATAGAACCAACAGCCTCCCAGTCAAAGACCAGAGGTTGCCACCCCTGATTCCTCAGGCCATCTGTGCTGGGTGCCTGGGCACACTGCACGCACGGACTATTCCTTAGCTGACCTCTTTAGGTATAGACTTTCTGAACACCAAAATCCTTACTGTTTAAACTAGAGTCAGTTCAAAAAACTGATTGTACACACACCTCTGCCAGTGACTGGCTAGGAACCAAAGATACAAAACCAAGTCAGATGGTCCCTGGAGTTGTGAAACGGGTATGGAGTCAATTATTCCTCATTTGATTAAACCCACCTACCTTCTAACCGCCTTACCTGGAGCAAGGGGCTTAACCCCTGTGAGCTGTAGTGTTCTCTTCTGTTAAATGAAGATAATGCCATTGGCTTTCAGGGTAACTCTAAGGATAAGGCCTAAAATGTGATAGATGTCCAATTAATGGCACATAGTACTAATTATTAGTATGTCTATTGTTAAGTCCTATAAATGCTCTGGAGTAACAAAAGGAAACTGAAAACTTACACGTTGTATTTATCGATGTCATCCACCATCTTTTAAGTCCAGATGAAAGGTAGAAGAAAGACACAGGTATTTTTAGGAACAAATTTTTCTTCATTTTAGTCTGTTTGCATTGCAGCCTATCTCTTNAGGTATTTTTAGGAACAAATTTTTCTTCATTTTAGTCTGTTTGCATTGCAGCCTATCTCTTCCTACAGTAATCAGTATTCAGTGGTTATAATGCTTGAAACTTGCTACAGATGTTCCTTGTGTTCATCAGTGCAAGGTGCCTGAAATTTGAGTTTTAATGCCTAATAGAATTTAGCCTCAGGGAATCAGAAATTGTCTGGACCTGATTCCCTAAAAAGCACTATTGCATTCAAACAGAATCAGAATCACTGCTCTGCATTGCCTCAGCTTTCAATAAAATGAATCTTTTAAAAAACTCATTGTACACAGGAGATTAACCACACTCTGAAGTCACCTTCGAGTTAGGTACATACCTTAACTTTCTAATATCAGTTCATCATAAAGACCCCAGAAGATGCAGTACAGTTATGGAAACTCCAACAATCAGATATCAAGCTCCACAATATGTTCCACACAGTGTTATTTGATGGCTGAAAGTTCATTTGAAGAAGTTTGTGTGGTAGAGCAGAAAGAACTTCAAACTAGGAGTTAGGAGACAAAGGATTTGGTCCCAGCTGAGCTATTAACTCATTGCATGTCAGCAGACATGTCTTTTTATGACCCCTCACCCCCCTGCCCAGGGCCTCAGTTTCTACTTATGTCAAATGAAGGGGTCAGACTACCAGAGATGACCATTAGTTTCATCTCATCAACTCTAGTCAGACACTAGTGCTTACTACAGTAACTGTGTTAGGAAGAGAGCACAGAGTTCCCAGATTTGGAATCATGCTTTCATTCATTCTTTTTTTTTTTTTTTAATATTTGCCATTGCTATGATTTGGATGTGTTCCCCAAAAAGCATGGGTTGGAAGCTTAATACCCAAAGCAGCAGTGTTGAGAGGTGGAGCCTAATGGGAGGTGTTTAGGTCAGGAGGGCTCTACCTTCATGAATGATTAATACCGATTATAAAAGCACTTAAGGGGCCGGCCCGGTGGCGCACTGGAGAGTGCGCCGCTTGGGAGCGCAGCAGAGCTCCCGCCGAGGTTTCGGATCCCATGTGGAGACCGGTTCCCACTCACTGGCTGAGCGCGGTGCGGGCGCAACAC
>NW_007726495.1:284278-295190 GCF_000696425.1 Galeopterus variegatus | reverse complement strand
GGAGAAAAAAAAAAAAAAAAAAAAAAAAAAAAAAAAAAAAAAAAAAAAAGCACTTAAGGCTGCAAGTTCAGTCTCTTGCTATCTGTCTTGCCCTCTCGCCCTCTGCCATGGGATGACACAGCAAGAAGAAACTGGCCAGATGCTAGTGCCCCAATCTTGGACTTCTCACCCTCCAGAACTAGGAGAAAAAAATTTCTATTTATTATAAATTACCCAGTCTATGGTATTCTGTTATAGCAGCACAGAACAGACCAAGACACCCACATTTTTCACATCTTCTTCATTCAATGCGATTTTAATAGTCACATGTACACACCAAAAAAATTATTCAGAGAGAGACAACAAGTTCAGTTTGGCCAACTGCAGTTTATCTTTCAAGATGCATATTTCCTCCTGCAAGAAGTATTTTTGCCTCCCCTCGCTGCCCCTCCACCTCCACTGTTTATGATTTTTATCACTCAGAGGAAGTTATTCTCTTCTAGTTCTCTCCTAGCACGTTGCCCTCACGTTCTTTAAAGCATATGCTCTGTCATTAATGAGTCCGTGGCACATATTCAGCTGTTGGTTCTTTAAGAGCAAGGTCTCTGTCACAATAAGCTTGATAACTGTCCCAGAGTGCACCCCAGTATGTAAGAAGGAGGAATAAGGGAAGGAGTGGATGGGGAAGGGGATAAGTGAGCTGATGAGTCTCTCCTGAGTGGGACACTCAGTTATCAGTCAGCTCGATGCACTATACTGAACAAAGGGCCCTTCACTGTCTCCTAAAATTCTAGTTGTATGTTTAGGAAAAATAATTGGAAAAATTGGGTGTACAGGTAGGTAAAAGTACACAACAGCCCAGTTTCTTCACTTCTCCAAATCTACCAAAAGTTATTTGTGCCTTTTGTTTCTGACATCGAGACCACACAATTTGAATTTTCCAATAGTAAAAGGGGTTGGATGGTGGTGATGGATGACAAAGACTATAATGATAGTGAGGTATTTCCTATCTATTCACTAAGTCCCGGGTAATTAAAATTTCTTTCTGATATTCTCTTTTCTTCTTTCTAATACTGACCAATTTTGCTTTTCCCAGATACGACAACTTTTCTCAGCATACAAGAGCCAGGCACTATTCATCAAAGGTGGCTTGTTCACTTAAATGGCTTAAAGGGGCCTTAGACATACTCCAGGTGGCGCTCACCCTAACGTGAGGGAAACAGTTCTGTGCTAGATTATCCTGTGCACCCTGCTCCTGTGTGTACACATGGCTTGGTTTTTAAACTGCACAAATTTCTGTTTCTTTTCTTTGGTCAAAAATGCATCCAAGAAGAAGCAGTCAAGGGTCAAAAAAGGTCAAGTTTCTTCCACACCTTCCTTAGGCGAGGTTTTTAATGTTTCATTTGCTGAAATGTGGCTTCACTATAGGCTTTTCTTGGAATTTGTTTGATTGATTTCTGTAGTTTTCAGTGCAGTTAAAGGGTCATAGATGTATATGTAGAAGACCACAAAAAAATTTCCATTGAGGCCTAAGGGGTAGGTCAGCTGGGCAGCTGACTGGGGCACTGATCAATAAGAGGCATTAGAACGTCACTGGAAATGTAATTAAATGGAGAAGTGTACATTTGCCAGAAGTCCTCTCAGGGAGTCTGTAAGTAGTTGGAAAGAGTTTTTCATAAGCCACTTGGGATGAGACTTGAGACCTGCAGGTGACACATCCCAGAAAACTAAGGAACCAATATTGCCATTGCATTCAGATGTGTCCAGTGTCTTGTGCTGGATATCTTCCCACAACTTAATCCCCACTGCAACTGTTGAGGGTGGGAAATCCTATTACAGTGATTAAAAGGTGGAGCCTTGAAGAGGTGATTAGATTAGGACCGTGCAATAGTGAATGGATTAAAAATGATGGTCAGGGGCGTGGTTCTGAGGGCTTTAAAAGAAGAGGAGAGTCTGTCTTTCTTTCTGCTCTCTCTGCTTCCACCATCTTGGAATGTGAGACTCCCTGGTCACTGTCATCACTACTATATGTGTTCCTTGGATTTTGGACTTCCCAGCCTCAGAAACTGTAAGCAATAAATTTTACTTTTTTACAAATTACCCAGTTCCATGTATTTTGTTATAAGCAACAGAAACAGACTAATTCATCTGGTTGGTTGTATGCTCTTGTTTTGCTTAGTGTCATGTGACTATTTGGGGCCAGAGATGACCACAGAAGAGAGGTTGACCACCACCACCAGAGAGCTCCTTCCCCTCCTTCCTCATTTGTTCTCCGCCTCCTCTCTGCATAATAACAAATAACTTTTTGAAGAATGTCATTTTCAAGGTCATCAAATTATCGGCCTATCTGTGGGACTCATGTGTCCTACTCAGAGAAACATCCATCAGCAGACGAATTTAAGCTTCAAAGTATTAACAATTTTGTAGAAGGTGGGCCAGGGAACAGTATCCTTCAGGGTCTTGAGAAGTGATAAGAATACTTCCCAGCTGCAAGTGCAGATTCCCAGAACCATTCCCAGGAATTAATTCATTCAAGGGACTAGAGGTGACACAGCAATGGGTTCTGGGCAGGAAAACAGCTTGGCAGCCTCAGAACCCATGGTGCTAAGTTGTTTTCCTGATACAAAATATATGTAGTGATAGATGATACATAGATTATGGATGTGGATATGATACAGCAAAGAGATGCCCCAAGAGGCTGCCTTCTGACCCATGCATCTGAAAAAGCTAAATGTGTCCTTCCAACAGTGAGCAGTGGTTAAGTGCCATGAACTTAATCCAATCTATGAGATTTTCTGGCTCTTTGGACTGCAGCCTCCATTGGTTGCTTACCATAGGAGATTAATCCGTCTAACAGGATAATTTTAAAGAAAAGCATCTTCAGTGCAAGAAAGCAATGCATTCTTATCAGATTAGCTAAGCCCTCAAAGAAATAACTTTGCCGATTAAAAGTTTAGTGTTATAACCTAAAAATACCATGTCTCCCACACCCCTCATTTTGTTTTTCTTGGCTGTCAGGTAGTTCTGAGCCAAATTTAATTTTCAGTTACTGTGATAATGCTAACTTACATTCTTGGCATATTTATTTCTCCCTACTTGTATAGTTTATTGTAGTTGTTGTTAATGGTCTTCCTTCTGCTTAAAAGTGATATTGCAAATATGTCTTTTATTTGTAAACTTCTCAAATCCTTTATGGAAGGAAATAAGGAATACATCATAAACTATAAATAGAAAGAGATAATATTTTATCATTCTAATTGATATTTAGTGTATACTCCCTTCTGAATTTCTCATTAGGACTTTACCATTATTGGTATTGCCAGAACAGAGAAATTTAGAATTTCTAGGAGTTTTTTTAATCTCTTGATTATTGATTTAATGAGGGATCCATATCTGACACTCTACAACTGTGGAGAATCCTAGAATGATCAAATGAGGCGCAACTTGAAGTCTGAGACAGGAAACTTGAGGACAAATAAGAAGTGCTATATTATATTACGTCTAAGACATGATTTATAATAAAAACAAATCTAACAGATTCAAGAAAGATTTAGAGAAATTTCAGGATGGGATAATAGAGTCGTAATAGAATAACAACAACAACAAAAAAAAAACAGGTGTTTTTCTGAGGCATCACAAACACTTGGAGATTAACATCTCACAGGACAAACTTGATTCCTATAATGCATTCTCTGTGTCACTTCCAGAGGAAAAAATAATTGACTTGTAAGATCCAAGTATAAAACTTAGAATTTGCTTCATGTCCTGACACTGAATGAAATCTTTTATATACACTAAGTCAATTCCCAAGCTGTGTTCTGTGAAGCACCACTGTTCAGGAAGATAGTAATAGAGGTGCTCTGAAAGGGGAATTCTCTGGTCAAATAGGTTTGGAAAATACTGTATACCATTACCTCATTATTTGGGATTTGAAATATTCATTAACTTATTAAAGTCTTTGAGAAATCCTGCAGTCATGAAATTTGTTTCACTTTGTTTAACCTAGCATTTCATGAAGTTTCTATGAGCATGAAATACCATTTTCATGGAATCCCTGAAACGTTCTACACATGAAAGTAGTGTATCAAATAGCCCACTCTGTTTATTGATTCAACTGGGTTCAGAAATACCAGGTACTGTCTGCAATCTTGTCTACCATGTCTGTAAGAGTCCTGCAGAGCATGAGTCCTGCCGGCCCAAGAACAGGAAATGCCTGGAGAACCTGTGATCGCACCAGCAGTATCTTTCTGAACTAGAGCAACCACAGTCTTAGTTTGTTTGGGCTGTTATAACAAAATACCATAAACCAGATAGCTTTTTAACAACAGAAATTTATTTCTTAGTTCTGGAGGCTGGGAAGTTCAAACTCAAGTTGCCAGCAGATCTGGTGTCTGGTAAGGGTTCAATTTCTTGTTCATGGATGAAGCCTTCTCGCTGTATCCTCACATGGTAGAAGGAGAAAAGTCTGGTCTCTTCAGCCCCTTATAAGGCACTAATTCCATTCATGAGGGCTCCACCCTCAAGACCTAACCGCCTCCCAAGGGTCTTACCTCGTAATACCATCACACTGGGGGTTAGGCTTCCACATATGAATCTGAGGGCATGGGGGTGCACAGACATTCAGTCCATTACAAGCAGGGAACCAACTATCATTCCAGTTCACAGTTGGGGAAGGTGAGAACTTACAAAGACTTAATCAACGCACCTAGCATGTAACAGATCATGGATTTTAAATCCAAGTCTGTATGACCCCAGAGACCATGCTTTTAACCCCTGAAGAAGGGAATAAAGGAGGGAGTTTTAGAAAACCTTCTCAATGAGGAGGGTGTGCACACACACCCGTATTTCTCAGTGGCTATAAAGAGCCATTGTAGGTGCTATGAGTAGTGGTCATCATTCATCCTTTGGATTCTGAGGGAAGGCAAATTATGATTGCACTGGGCGATTCTCCCCTTTAGACACTCTGCTGACCAATCTACTCACACTATTCCCTTTCAAAACTCCCCTGTCTTTCTTTATAGGAACAATCATGAGCTGATCCATTTATAAAAGTGGTTCTTCCCCCACTTGGCTCCCAGGAAACTCGTTCTTTCAAAAGCCATTAAACTGTCACCACTTCCTCTGTGAAGGCTTCCCTAATTGCTGTCTTCCCACTTTCATTCCCTCTATTTCTCCTCTGTGATCCCAAAGCAAACTGAACACGTACATCCCCAAACATCACACATCTCCAGTGGCAGAATCATTGCTTGTTAATATGTCTGTCTTCCACTTTATCCTACAGCTGTGTCCCCCTATCTCTGCATCCCAACATTGAACATGGAGCTTCACAAACTGGAAGTCACCTTATAAATATTCCTTGAACAGATGTATTCATGCACGTGTCAATAATTAGCTTTTACGGCTATCCTGCTACATAATCTGGGAGTGTTATAGGGTTAAAAATGAACAAAGCAAAAGGGAAAACTGATCCTCTTTTGAATTAATATTGCAAATCCTCTAATAATTCATATAATGGGATATATATATAATATAATAGCAAAGATGAATAAACTAGAGCTACAGACATCAACATGGGTAAATCTCAAAATGTTAATTTAAAAAACATGTTGTAAAATGATATATATGGTGCCATTTATATAAATTTTAGAAACATGAAAAACAATGTTCTATATAATTTATGGATAGTGTTAATGATAATTAATGATAATTGATTAACAGCATCCATGGGAATAATAATCACTAACTCAGGATAACAGTTACTTCTGGGCCAGAAAGATGGGCGATAGAATGAGCGAGAGACACTGTATTAGTCTGTTTCTGTTACTTATAACAGAATGCTTGGGACTGGATAATTTATAAAGAAATGAAATTTGTTTCTTACAGTTTCAGAGGCTGGGAAGTCCAAAGTGCATGGAATACATTTGGTGAGGGCCTTCTTTGGGGTGGGGACTACCTACAGGATCCCATGGTGACCAGGATGTCAGTGAGAAAGGGCTGAGCAAGAGAGACTTTTGCACTCACTCTCCTTATAAAGCCATCAGAACCATGCCCGTTACTCCATGGATGGATCGATCCATTCAAGGGCACAGTCCTCACGCTCTAATCACCTCCTAAGGCCCCACCTTTCAAATACCATAATTGGATTTCCCACCCTCTTAACAGTCTTACAGTGGGGATCAAGTTTCTAATACATGAACCTTGACATATACATTTGACCCATAGCAGACACTCATGGAGCTTTCTTTATGTTTTAAATGCAGAAAAAAAAAAAATCTAAACCAAATACAGCAAAATAAATACACCTGACCAATGGGTAGGTGGGATTTGGTAATGTGTTTCCCTACAATATTTTGAATGCTTGAAATGTTTTAAAATAAAGTATTAATATAGCATTATCCCACCAACTTATGGAAGAGCATGACCCTGAGCATCCAGGACTGGAGGGAGAGTTGATGCAGCAGTCGGGTGGAAAATCTGAGAATCAAAGAGATTTTATGGTCCAGGACTGAGGTCCAGAACTGTAACAATGAGTTCCCTCTGGGGAAGGGTGGCAACCTGAGGCTGGACAGATATCCAGGACAAACTCAACCTATTCTGCCATTGAATTTTGGTCTGCCTTAAAGAAAATGTTATTGTCCCAGTCTCAGGGGCTCTGGGTACCTAATTAGGGCTTCAAGAGATGCCCCTACCCCTGTGCCCAGTGCTGTCTTTCCATCCATAACTTTAATATTCATACAAAAATAACAAATTGACACTTGTTTAACCAGATCTCTCTAACAGTCATCACTCAAACACATGACCAAATTAAATTCAGTGGGAAAATCTTCTCAGTAGGTTCATTTTACATCACAAATCCAAACACACAATTTTTGAGAGTCACAAGGAGAGATTAGTCATTACTCCAAATCACAGCTCTGTGTGTATGTGTCTGCAATGTTTATTGAGCACTTATTTTATGCCAGGATTTGTGAGAGCTGCAGCAGACAGAGATGAATAAGACACAGCTCATGTTCTCAAGTGTTTACTGTCTATATGTAAATGTAGAAAAACTCATATGCACACTGTAGATCTAATTGTTTTCCCTTTGTAGCTGGCCCTTAATGATTAACTAAGACTGAATCGCAGGGAGAATCACACTTCAATACCCTACATCCTGTCTCCCTTGATACATCTTCCTATGTAAACCAAACCCCAGCTCTCAGTCAACAGGGGAGGCCGCTGGAACTTTACCTGCCGTCTCCTGATCAATGTCTTTCAAAACAAAAAATGTTTTCCTTTAAGTTCTATCTGGCAGGTGTGGTTAGCAATCCTGTAGCGATGACCACTCGGACCCACGTGGGTCAAGGATTCCCCCAACTAAGTTGGCCTCTCACACATTGGCTATTGGTGAAGAAGAATCCCACGGGCAAAAAATGTTTTCCTTTAAGTTCTATCTGGCAGGTGTGGTTAGCAATCCTGTAGCGATGACCACTCGGACCCACGTGGGTCAGGGATTCCCCCAACTAAGTTGGCCTCTCACACATTGGCTATTGGTGAAGAAGAATCCCACGGGACTTGTCCGTTACCACACACATTATAAATGACTATTCTTGTATACCTTATAGCTTTTAAACATATTTGACAGACCACAGTATCACTTGAACTTACTAATGGAAATTAGCTATTTGCTTTGATTTGATTGGGTTGGATGGTACCATAATTACCTCTTTTACATTTTTATTATGATTACTTTCCTGACCTGCGCTGAAAAGAGCCCACAGTCAGTAGATTAGTGATGAATCAAGAATACGCTTCAAATTAATTAAAGAAATGTAATTGCCACTTACAGGGAAGCAGAGGTCTTTGCAGCTATGAATATCAGTAGGTTTGTGGCCACTGATCACTCACAATTATGTAAATTATGAAGGTTTTGGACAGGAAAATATACAAGGATGGCTGAAACACTTGATCTGCTGCAAATTTGGTAAAACAGAGGTTAGTCTAACAAATGTATCTAGGAACATAAGTATGGATTATTTTTGCCATTCAGTTTTATAGACCTAAGGTCAGTAGCATATTAATGTTAAACATTCTCCTATAAACCAGTAACTGAACATTAATGATATGTTCCTCTTATTTATAATTCTATGTATAGATATAATTTATATAAAAATACAAAATAACTCCATACAATGGCCAGAGATATGTATTATTTCACTGAAAAGAATATGAGGTGTCTGAAATGACAATGTGGCACCTTCTTTTAATTGGAATGTTTACCTCTTCTTTGAGAAGAGCACCAAACCCAACAGTTACAATTTTTCAAGGGAGTCTTATATGTTCCTTCCCATTTGATTTAAGAATCCCTTCTATAACATACCTACTGGAAGTTTATCTAATGTCTGCTCGAATAAATAGTTGTGGAGAGCTCAGCACTTCAAACGCAGCCTTTTGTGTAACTTAGCTCCTGATATCTTTTACTATTCTTCTCCTCACTGTAGTGAATCATAAATTACGATGGTGAAATATTTGGAATTTTTAGATCCAGGAAAACCTGGATCTGAATCTCATACCAGCAGTGTGACCTTAGGCACAATTACTAACCTCTATAAGTCTCAGTTTCCCAATCTGTACATGTAACCGAACTGAATTGAATTCATTTGCCCACATGCAAGAGAAAGGTAAACACCAAATCATGGGTCTTTGCTGCAGAGAAAAAGTTATTCACAAGGCAGCCGAGTGAGAAGACAGGAGATATGTATATCTCAAATCTGTCTTATCCACAGTGAGAAAGGAAGTATATTTATGGGGAAGTGGTTAGGGGTGGCTCAAGACATGCAGATCTCGATTGGTTAAAAGGTTTGAGGGAGTTCCCCAGGGATCTGCACAAGCAAGATCAGACATGCAAGCCATCTGCATGTCTCTGCATGTTCAGAAAAAGGCACCAGCAGGCACCCATCAGACACGCACGCAGGCTCAGTAGAGAGGTCTGCAGGCTCGAGCAGCCTAGGCTGGTTTGCAGTGGGACAAGCTAATCCCAGGGATCCTGAAAATCACCTTAGGCACACAATTCGTGACTTCTGTACCAGGGGTGTTATCTTAAAAAGGCAAATATGAAGAAACAAAACAAGAGGTTAGTTATGGAATTTTACTGAAAGAGCACGCAATTCAGCAGGGAATAAATTTTAACTGAAAACCTACAATTACATAAATGAGGATAATAATAATACTGTCTCAGAACTGTTGTGAGAATTAGGTGGGGAGAGTATATAAACAATGAAAGAAATTTAATAAGTGCTTAACAGATACTCTTGTAACAGTCCTAGTTAGTTGACTTTTTTGTTTATTTGCTTGTTTATTGTTGTCTTACATGACTTCTCTGGGTCATTATCTTTGCTGACCACACCCTCCTTTTTCAAACTCTCTTTTGCTGTGTTCTTCACTAAGTTGCTCTCTCCTGGCTTCCCACCTATGCCCTGGAGTCTGCTTTCTCTCTCTCTCCTTATTAGTTTCTCTTCCTCCAGCTACCACAGGACTGTCAGAAAAATCAATCGTGATAGAAATAACAGATATACATTAGCCACTGCTCCATCCCTGCTCTTGTAAGGAGTGAGGATTCTTACTTGCTGGATCATCTCCTGTTCTTTCCATTTATATGCAGAAGCAAAGCAAAGGCAAAGAAACCTAAAGAATGCAGGTAGCATAAATTGATTTTCCAAATAAAGAACTGATCTAAGAAAAAGAAAGACAAAAGTTGTGCAGGTGGTTTACAAAGAGAGAGAAGAAATTTGCTTTATTGCTTTTTTCTTTCTGTTTTAGTTGCTGACGGGTATGTGAGAGGGAGAGAGAGATGGAGAAAGCAGACTCCAGGGCATAGGTGGGAAGCCAGGAGAAATTTTAAGAAATTTTGCTGTACTTTTGTCCTTCTTATCTGCCGTCTTTCCTTCCTAATTCCCTCCAAAGGAAATTAGGCTGGTCAGAGTAAGGAAGCCATTAGTGGAGATGGAAGCCAGGGGGCAGCAACTCTGGCTGGGGTGTCCAGAGTCTGAGGGAGTTCAGGGCATGTCCCTGCAGGAGGCGGGAGGGGTGGTGGGCCAGCAGGGAGAAGCAGACCTCAGCAGGGTTTAAAGGGTATCTGCATAGGCCAGCAGCAGCCGAGACCCAGTGTGGGGAAACTGAGCTAGACTGGGGTGATGAGGGTGTCCACCAAGTGAGGGATGGAGAGGGGGGTGGCATCGGCAGAAGCACTGTCCAGGATGTCAAAGCCCATGCAGGATGAGCGGTGTTCCTGTGAGGGAGACACTGGCAGCAGAGATAGGAGACTGGTTCCATATACCGATAAGAGGATCAATGAAATAAATAAATATCTTGAGTGTAATAGAAGCCAGAATCCTCATTGTAAGAAAAGCAGGTTACAAATTTGGGAAAAGGAATAACTCACATAAACCTCTGTGGTGTTTGATTAGAACCAGAGATATTTCTGAGAACTCATGTTTATAATATAAAGATAGATATAGAAATAAACATAGATGTATGTGTGTGTATGTATATATGTACACATATATACTCTTGCTCTATCCACTGAAAGGGTTTGGAAGCAGCTACTCTAGATAGCAATGAGCACACTTAAAGCTTAGATCTTGGTCTCTAAAAACCATTCTCCATTAAAAGTAAATAAGACTCCTTGGAGAAATGGCTAATTCCAGAACTGGGACAAGAAAAGTACAAGATAAACCTGAGACATCTTGTGCCAGAAAAAAGCAAGTATCTAAATAATAATGATGACACTTCAAAGGGATATAGAAGCCAACTTAGGGCTGGCCCGGTGGCGCACTGCTACAGTGCACCGCTTGGGAGCGCGGCGGCACTCCCGCCGAGGGTTCGGATCCCACATACAGACCGGCCACTCACTGGCTGAGCGAGGTGTGGGCGCAACACTCGTATAACTTCGTAT
>NW_007726495.1:280945-283783 GCF_000696425.1 Galeopterus variegatus | reverse complement strand
TGAGGGTTGCGATCCCGTTGCAGGTCCCGGTCCGGTACGGGCACGACACTGAGGGTTGCGATCCGTTGCCGGTCACGAAAAAAGACAAAAAGGTAAAAAAAAAAAAAGAAGAAGCCAACTTAAAGGGTCCCCAATGACTAAATCTGGGACAAGTTGAGCCTCAAAATAATCATAGTATCAGATTATAATCCACTATACAAAATAGGTGTGTATGAGTCCCATACCAGTATAAATAAATGAATGGATAAATTAAAAGCTTGATTAAGAATTAGATGTTTACAAAGCCACAGTGTAACTCCTCACAAAAAAATGTATCAGTTACAAAGGACAGAGTTATAATTTGGCAGTAGAGAAGCCTGGCAGAAACCGCCTTAACCAAGTAATCAAAGTTAACATCAGTAATTGGACATTGAAATCATTGTCATCTGTTAACGTGATAACAACAGCCTCATTTGTATGATCTGTATTTCCTGTCAAAGGTGAACAAGCTGAGTCTAATCATGAGGAAACATCAAACAAACCCAAACTGGGAGATAAATTATCTGCAGAAGTGTGAAAGTCATAAAAGTTAAGGGAAGACTGAAGAATCGCTCCAGACTAAAAGAGGCTAAAGAGACATAAAACAAATGCTACACATAATATTTTACTAGATCCTTGAGACAACTGGAGAAAATTGAAGGGAGCCTGAGGTTTAGATGGTAGTATTTTTTCGACATTAATTTCCTGATTTTTATGATTGTACAGTGGTTATGTGGGAGAATGTCCTTGTTTGTCAGAATTTCATGCTGAAGTATTCAGGGACAATTGGAGCATCATGCCAATACCATAACACTCAAATGGTTCAGAAAAAAAAAATTGTATTATTCTTGAAACTTTTCTATAAGTTTGGAATCATTTCAAAAGAAAAAAATTCCCTGTAAATTTTGAGTGAAATAACTTTTGGTTCTCTTCAGAAGTTTTTAGTAATAATTTTAATTGCTTTCCAAATATTCTAGAAAGATAGGCTAACTTCAAGATGAAAGCAAGTCTTTCTGCCTCTCTGTTGTTACAATATTAGTGTTATATGTCAGGAAGGGGAAAAATAAATAAGAACTAAATAGGAAAAACAGGAGAAAACGTCTTGAAGAGGCAATTTGCTGACCAGTAAGTGTACTAAACTCTTAGTAATCTTTAAACTCTTTATTAATCAAGGAAACTCTTTGGTGCTCAACAAGATGCAAATCAAAATATATATGTTGGGTATACGTATTTAATGTTATACATATATGTGTGTATGTATACTGCTACAGTTTATTTCCTCCAAAACTCATGTTGAAATTTAATTAACATTGTAACAGTGCTGAGAAGTAGGATCCTGAAGAGGTGATTAGGCAGAGCTCTCATGAGTGGATTAATGCCATTAAATCTGGAATGGGTTAATGTTGCAGGAGTGGGCTCCTGATAAAAGGATGAGTTTGGCCAGATTTCCCTCTCTGTTTCACACATGCACTTCCTCACCATCTGCGCAAGAAGGCCCTCACCAGATGCAACCCCTCTGTCTTGGACGTCCCAGCCTCCAGAACAGTGGGCCAGATAAGCTTCTATTGTTTATAAATTACCTGGTCTGTGGTATTCTGTTATAGCCACAGAAAACAAACTAAGACATATACATACATACCTATGTGTGTGCATGTAGTAGTATAGAAGCCAGGATAAAGTGAAAACATCACTTCTGTGGTTCACTAGTGAAAGTGTAATTCTGGAAAGGAATTTCAGTGAATGTATGAAGAGCCTTAAAGAGCCTTAACAGTCATACTCTACCATAATTTCACTTCTAGTAATCCACAGAGAAAGTGAATACATAAAGATATGAATTAAGTCCTCGATAAAGTTATTTATTGCAGCTTTATTTATTACAGTAAAAATTGAAAACAAATTATACATCCAACAATAAGAAATTAAGTATTTCTGACTTATGATATATCCAGAGGTAGAATATTGCATATCTGATAAAGAACTATTATAAAGAAATCTGAAATAATACAGGAAAAAGATTCTCAAAATAATATTAATTTTTTAAACTAGGTTACCAAACCATATATCTCAAATATGTAGAAAACTGCATATATTATACATATATTTATTTTGCAAAAAGACCTGAAGAAATGCCACAAATTTTAGCAGTAATTGGGATCAAAGGAGATTCAAGGCTATTTTTCTTTTCTCTTTCTACATTTCTTTACATTCTAGTTTTTAATAAATGTGTGTATAATTTTAATGGTCAGAACAATAAAAGTAATCATTTATTGCAAAGGTAGCTGAGTCTTCTCCCAGAGTTCCTTTCTCTTCCACACCATGCCTGTTAGCACTATGTTAACTCCAAGCCCTGAACAGCCTTCATCTTGTCACTCCCTCTGCCTTTTGAGAGCTAAAATTGTGAAATATTAATCAGATGTTCTGCTTTTAGCACAATAAAATTCTGAGCAGCTATCCAGAGAGTGAGATTGTTTTATCACTGGTACATTTTGCTGTTTGCCTATTGTACAATCTGTACAATTCATAACTTCAGCCTGGCTGTGTAGCCTGTCAACTGTGCCCACAATGATATCATTCTGCTTCCCTGACCTGGCATCCTCACCCATATCTCCCTAGTGAGCTCCATTTTAAGATATTTGAATATTTACCCAAATACCCTCTTTACTTCCTTACTATGCCAACTTTACTATTTTCCAATTACTATCAATTCATTCATTTATTCAGTTATTGAACTTTAATACATTTTGATTAAGGAGAACCATGTGCAAGGCATTGGAGTCACAAAGATACCCCCTCAAAAAAAAAAAAAAAAAAAAAAAAAAA
>NW_007726495.1:269809-279945 GCF_000696425.1 Galeopterus variegatus | reverse complement strand
AAGGCATGGGGGTCACAAAAAAACCCCCCCAAAAAAAAAAAAAAAAAAAAAAAAAAACTCTTCCTGCCTTAAATGAGTATACAATCTGCCAGAAGTCAAAGAAACAAGCAAACAATCACAATATCCTAACATGATTGCTTTAATGTAGGACTGTGTCATCTTCGGTTCCAGCACTGAAGCTTTGCAACTGAAGTCACATTTAACTGACTTAAAAGAAAAGAGGAGTCTGTAAGGTAAACCCTCTGTCTCCAAATAAAAGAAACAGCATGTTTGAAAGCAAGCAGGCCAGAGATTGTATGAGAAGTTCAAATGGGGGCAAGGGGAGGATGAAGGGGGAGGAAACTCTAGGAAATAAGGTTTAAAAGGCAGAAAGAGGCGAGCACAAAGCATATCTTATATCTTATATTATATATATCTTATATGAGGTCATTAATCGCACCTCATCCTACCAGTGGTCTGGAGCAACCAGAATACGCCACTTTAAAGCTGGTCCAGCCCAACACAAAAGAAATAGGGCACAGCATTTAAGAGCAGGCTGCCAAAAGTTTGTTGCCCGTTGACAAGCTCTGACATCATACTCCTGCTCACCCACCCACCACATACATAATAATAATACCCATAGCACTATTTCCCAGACTCCGCTTCATCCTTCTCCATGTACCATCTAAGCAAATAATTGTTGCCCCAAGTTTTACTCTGTTCTCTAGTCTTAGAAAATATTTCGCTAAGTTCATTGATTCCATAAGCTAGTAATTTATAAAGTGCCAGTTTCAAAATCTTGGTTCCTTATTACTAGCTCACTTATTATTTATTACTAGCTGAACAAGTTATACAGCATTTCTGAACTTCAATTTCTTTTTATCTGCAAAATTGAGGTGATGATAATAGTACCTACAATGGGGAATTACTGCAAGGAATGAAAAAGATAGTAGCAAGGAGTAGAACTTAAATTCTGAATAAAAGTTAGCTGTAGCTATTATTATTATAGTTATTATTACTATTAGTATTATTATCACTACTCAATACCCTCTTCATAGAAACTAACTCTCACAAGTTATAATACTGGAAATTCATGCTAACCTGTTTTTCTTGTTAAAAAAAATCTCGGTTCACTTAGCTGCTTGCCCACAATCCATGTAAATCATTTTCCTGGAACATGTTTGCTCCACACACCTGAGAATTATTGAGTTACTCCTTGACACTGTTACTTCCCTTCACATTACATTGTTCTCTATAGATATGATTTTGTATCTTAGAATTTCTTCTCTATTTTAGGATTTAGTTTAAAATCTTCCAGATTAGCTGTTCTACCAAATACTCATATATGTGTCATCTGTCTTCCAAGTTTTGGAGTTTTACCCGTACTTTCTCAGAAAACACATAAAATCTAGGGTTACAGATACTCGTTCAAACAACCAAACCTAATTAAACTAGACACTGCAAATGCTGAAGATGATCTTTCTCTGTAACAAATATCTGTTCATATCAAAGAAATAACATAACTGAAATGGATGTAATCTGGCCACTTATTACTGCTGCATGATTTTCTATGCATCTATGCGAACAATTCAACAACCTCTTGGGAAACCCAAAATCATGTCTCTTGAATTTAAGTTGTACCAAGACTTTATCTGTAGAGGTGACATTTTCAAGCAATTTAAACATTCTCATGTTCAAAGCCCTTCTCTGAATTTAAGTCACCTACAATTGCTTATTTCCCAGATCATTGAATGGTGATAAAGACCCCGATCATTACAAAAAGTGAGGATCCTTACACCTCTGTGTCTTTGTGTCTATTACAGCTGGCAGAACACAGCACCAGAATGCTCAGCAACCGACTGTCAAAAGCAACATCTGGTAGAGTTTTCTGTACTAAACAGATTACAGACTTGGTTATTGAACAAAAATATTTGAACATAAATAGTTCTACTAAATTTACATAATTACTCTTCCAATGCTCAGTCATTGGCAAAGATAAACAATAAATTAAATAGCTTTGAAATAATACAGTCTTCATCAACTATTTGACCAAACTCAATTTGAACTATCTAGTTTGAATGACTTATTAGAGGTGGTATAAATTGCAGTCAATCTGCAAATAGATACTTTTCAACATAGCCACTGGCTATAAATAATGCATGGAAGGAAGGTGGTAATAATATTTTTATTTATAACTGAAATAAATAAATGAATGTTTGGCAGTAAAGATTTTCATAATCTGTAAAACTTGCTGCCTAGAATGTGGGACACCAGTCTTGCAGGACTCTTGAATCTCATGGGAGGAATTTCTTAGAAAAGGCTGCTGTGCAAACATATTTGAATGAATGCATTAGTAAGGCTTTGTTACCATTAAAGATGTACAAAGGTTTGAAACATAAAGAATTAAAAAATGTTCCATTCTGTTCAAAGGGGATGGGAGATGGGGTGTGAGGAATAACCTACTTAGGAAGTGGCTTAGATGGGCCTGATCTGCAGCCTAATGTGTTTCTCAATTCACATTTAGGTGCTTCATTCAGCCATGTTTCAGCCTTGCTCATGTGTTGAAAACCTAGCCCTACTCTATTTCTATGATTGGTACCTACCTAATGGCCAGTTACTGAGATGACTTTTTTCTAACCACTCTATCCTGACCAGGAAATTTTCTGTCATGCTTTGGGCCACAATCCAGGGCAAGTTGAAGCTCTCCTTTGAGATTTTAAGCCTACAATTTTGTTGTAGTCTCTGACTAGCTTCACAGTCCACCCTGTGCAGAGCAGCAGCAGCCAGACTTTTAGACAAAATGGTTCCAAATAAAATAACCAGACTTTAGGAAACCGTCCTTGAAAATTCAATGTATTTCAATGACAACAAATGCTATAGCCTGTTTAGCTCTTGGTGGAAAAAGAACGACATGGCTTGATAAATAGTAAGCACTTATATTTACATCAATTTTACCTTTCCAAATAATATTGCACTTTTGATGCCTAGGATAGGATTTATGCCAGAAATTCAATTTAGTGGCTGAAGTCAGGCAAGTATTTACAGTGTTTCACTGAAAACCTCTTTCTCCACAGCTCCCCTGTTGTCAGGTCTGTGGAAGCTATGAAAGATGGATGAGGCCAGATATAAACCTAACTCATTCATTGATGGCCAATTGAAGGCTATCCTGTGTACATTAAACACCATACTCATTCATTTGTTCATTCATTCATTGCTCATCAATGCAAAATTTACAGAATGCCTATTTATTATATGCAAGTCACTTCAAATAAAAGTCTAGAAGAAGGGGTAAAAGAATACTTGAAATTTGCTTGGACCATACAACCTACTTCAATTCCCTGCCAAAACATTTTATTTACTGTTTATTAACTCAGTCAAAAAGCTGGAAAATCATCCATAATTAAATAAACCACCTATGAAACTCTGTACTTTTTTTACTACAATTGCATAAAATAACCTTATTAAGTATTAAACTAATCGGTCTTATGCATTATGCCATGAGAAGAATAAACAGACACATTAAAATATGCCTTACTGGCATATCTGAATATGCTCCTGGTCGTCTGAATTTATTCAAAGCCAAGTGGTTCACAGATCTCAATAGGGAGATCAAGAGATTATGGAGAATCTCATTTCCAGCAGTATGATGGTTAAGCACCCAAATAACTCTGTCTCTAAAAACAACTGAAAGGCTAGATATATTATTGAAAGCTTCTTTTAAAATGTATCAGATGGATAACCAAAATGATAAATATTCAGAGGCCAAAAATTAAGTAGAAACAGGAAATCAGAGAGATGAGCAACTGACCAAAGCCAGATTTTGTCCTGAGGATGTCAAAAACTGGTGAACTGAAGCTTCATTTGTTATGGCCTCCTGGAGGACTGGAGACAGAAGGTAAAGCTAGAACCCTTCAAAGGTAGGGAATCCCACAGAAGACCCCATCACATGAGGCTGGCTATCCAATAGCTATGGCCTCAGAAAGGGTGAACTTGAAATAAACCCACATTCCTACCTGCCCCAAAGACAGCAAGAAAACATTGCCTACTGAATTTCAGTGCTGAGAAGAGAGGAAAAAATTCTCCCCTAAAAGTTCCTAACTACAAATGAGCATTCATGGAGTTTTGCAGCTCAAGTTCACATTTCCTGAATGGTCTAAAAGTTTTAGCAGAGACTTTAATGTAATATGGCATTTGAATGGCAGTTCCCAGAAGGGCCTGGAAAAATGCAAAGAATTGCCTGAGATAAAGTACCGAGAAATTTGAGTTCATAGTCAAAAACCACAAAACGTGCAAGAAAACAGCAAATAAACTAGACTCAAAGAGATCAGATGTTGGAATTATCAAAGACATGTAAATATGAAATATAAGCTAACTTTATTGTATATTGTGAAGTAAAGGAAATGGAAGATAAATAGAAAGGAAAAATTATTTTTAAATGATCAAGAGGATTTGATAAAGAACAAAATAGAATTTGTATGTATTTTTTCAATGGTAATGATACATGTAGAAGAAATAATATTGTTAAACATAATTGATTTGAAACCATAGTAAAAATAATTGATTTTGGCAAGAATCATCAATAGATGCTAAAACTATTGGGTAAAATTTGATAAAGCATAGGATATTTACATAGTCTAAAAATTTCACTAATTTCTTATAAATTGTATAGGGAAAAATAAAAACTTACAGTGGAAAATCTTGGCTAACACCGTCTTAACCAGATAATCAAAATTAGCAGCCTCAATAATAAAAGAAAATGACATTCAGATATCAGGCACTGAGAAGTAAACAAATATAATTTACATAGCTTTCCCATTAAAAATCAACTGGATCCACATTGAGGAACATTCCAAAACACAACTGCCCTGTACCCTTCGAAAATGTTATTATCATGAAAGACAGAGAAAAAAAAGAAGTGTTCCAGATCAAAGGAAACTGATGAGACAGGGCAACTAAATGTAATGTGTGACCCTAGGTTTGATCTGAAACCAGGGAAAGAATGTTGCTATAAAAGACATCATTTCGACAATTGTTGAAATTTGAATATAGACTACATAGTAAATAATAGTATTATGTCAATATAAAATTTCATGACTGTGATGATTATATACCCTGAAGTATTTAGGAGTAAAAGGTTATAATATCTTCAACTTATTCTCAAATGGTCCGAAATAGAATAGACATGTTGAAAAAAGAAAATAAAGTGAGGAATGCCATAGAAGATAATAATTATTTTGAATTTATAGCAGTTAACACAGTATGCTATTGGGAAAATAGAAAAATAGATCAATGCTACAGAATAAAGAGGCTCTAAGAAAGATCTTCAATATATGTAATCTAGACGTGTGACAAAGATGGTATGGCCAATCAGTGTGAAAACGGTGCCTTTTCATTAAATGGTTCTGCAATAATTAGTATCCAAATGGGGGAGGGAGAATGGGACCCTCACACTATGAAAAGTCAATTTCAGAGGAATTAACGTGAAATGTGGGAAAAAATATGAAAAAGCAAAACTACAAAACCTTTACAAAAAAAAAAAACAAACAGAAGAATGCCTATGTGACCACGGAAGTAGGGAAGATTTACTTATGCAAGGCAAAAAAAAGTTCAAGCTATAAAGGAAAATATTTAAGAACATTACATTTACGATTTTCCATTCATCAAAAGACTCTTACAGAAGAAAGTGAACAGGAAAGTCGTGAAAAAATAAAGATTAATTCAATATATAAATAAATACTAAAAATAAAAGAGAGAAAAGAAATCCAATAGAAAATGGTCCAAAGAACTGAACAAACAAATCTCCGAAGAGGAAATTTGTTTAGAACAACAATAACTAGAAACACAAAATACCTATAAATAGTGGAGTGGATTGACAAATTGTGGTATATTCATACAATGGAATATTACACAAGTAAAAATAAATGGACTATGTTTACATGCAATAACAGGGATAAATCTCAAGAATATAATGTTAAGAAAAAATTTAAAACCCATATAAGAAAAGCAAAAGCTCAGTTTGATTCCTTTCATAAAAAGTTCAAAAATAGGGGAACTAAATTTGCTACATAAGAAGAAGGAAGGGAAAGGCATAGAACTAGGGAAGAGAAGCCAAGAGGCTTTGAAAATTACTAGTAACTTTCAATTTGTCTAACTAGGTGGTGTGTACACTGTTTTCACTGTATTTGTTATACTATTTACATATTTTTAAATACTGTTCTATCTACTTAATAATAGAAGAGAGAGAGAGAAAAGGACTTATGTTTCTAGTGAACAATTCAAGTCAGAGTGGGTTATGTTTCCTATATTGAGATTCTTAACAAGAATGCCTATACTATTCCAGGGTGTTACACTTATGCAATTTTTTAAATCTTTCTCCAGCAGATCCTCAAAGCTTCCCGTCCCCTTCCCCCAAGTAAAAGATTTAAATGCAGGTTGTAACACATTCTTGTATAAGATCAGGTTAAGATTTTACTTAAACTATGAAGACAATAACAAGGTAAAATGCATGACCTTGAGTGAACCACTTCAATTTGGCACTCATCTGGAAGGTCTGATTGGACCTGGGGTAAACAGGACTAGGAAAATGTAAGTTGCTGTGTTGACTGGAATTATTAGTTATAAAGTTGTACATTATATCTTCGGATGAGTATTATACTTCACGTGAATGTCTTGGAATTCCAAGAATCTCAACTGAGTGCTGAATTTTTAAGATGTGTTCTTTTCTAGAATACTTGTATTCTTTCTTACCTTGTATCTGGCCTGTGTTATTTTCACTTATAATCATATTTCCTCCTAAAGTTTATGATCACTGTCAACCATCCTTTCTATCAACGATTTCTGCACCCAATATTGCCAAACTCATGCTCTTTTATCCTTTCAAAACCTTCTGAAGTCCCAGCTTTTCCAACCTTCCACCCAAGTAATAAGAAGTAACTGGTGTTCTCATTTTGTACTGAATACAAACATTTTTATTGCATGAAAATATTATGAATGTTTTAACACAATAAAAATTACTTAGTTTATATTTTCTTTTTAGGTCTGAAATGCACAGTATCTGCAATACATAACGATTTCATCAAAGCCTGGACAGAGTCTCTAATGATACTATTGAGAACAAGATTAAACAAAGTGGATTTAAAGATAATTGTTGTTTGTTGATTAGTATGATATCCTACCATATCATTTTCCTCTTGAAGATTATGACCATTCTAAGGACGGTAAATAACCACAATTATTTATCATCCCCGACACTCAATAAATTTTGTAGAATAAAAGAATGCATAAATGATCAATTATAAAATCTTTGTGTTAGATACCTTTTGTTTTTGCTGACAAGCACCCATTTCTCCTTCTTCTGGTAATGACATTCTAGTGATCACGTACATGTGATTTGAACTTGAGCTATCTGAAAGCCCCCACTCATCTCCTGACATAGGCACATGAAATGGCTTGGTCACTTAGCTGTGCTGCATTTCAACCTTCTGGCCATGGTAACTTATTCAGGAATGGACATGTGACTCAGTTCAGGCCAATGAGACTCAAATTCAGGACATTAAGTGGAAATGTTGGGAAGGAGAAGCACTCTTTACACTAAGAATATTAACTCTATGAATATCATCAATCTGGAGCTACCAGAGGCCACCATATGGAGAAAGCCTGCCTAGGAATGCAGTCAGCACATAATAAAGAAGAGCCAAAATAGAAGGAGGGAGGCACTGCCAAAGTGATGCTGACATTTGTTGAGCCCCGAATCTATCAATGACTGGTGGTAATCTAAGCTTGGACTTTTCAGTAATATGAACTCGTATATTCATTTTTTAACGCTAGTTTGAGTCATGTTTCTGACTCTTGCCATGAAAGCATACTGATTGATACTATTAAACTTTTAAACAATGACTTAGATAAAGAAACAAGAACATTTTTATAAAGGTCTTAAAAAGATAACTTACACTGATTTACATAAACTCCTGATCAAGGGTTCCATAAAGCCCCTGACGAGTGGAAGGATGGTTATAAACAGCCTGGGCTCACTGAGCCTATAACCGGGCGTCCAAACCAGAATAAAAGGCCTGGAGGTATGTTATGTGGACAGGGACGTATACATATAGGGGCAAGTGCTTAGAAGTAGAGCCTGGAGCAAAGTAAACCAGGAAGTGGGAGTGGAACAAGCCTTGTGGGAGAAGAGAGCACTAGTCTAAGGCAGGGACAATGGGAAGCAAGAACAAGAGTACATGATACAATTCCTTTTAAAGAGAGACATGACACATGGCTGATGTGATATGGCCTTTTGCTCCTTCTGCAGATTTATCTCCTACTGCTGCTCCTCTTGAGCTCCCAAATTCAAGACACTTCCAGTCTCTCCTGGTTGCCCGAATGCCTTGTGGAGTCTTTCCTCAGTGTCTTTGCATATACTTTTCCCAGTGCCAGGATGCCCTTCCCTTCCCTCACTCAGCCTTCAAGATCCAGTCTCAGCCTCCCTTTCAGAAGCTTTGTGGGGCCCCCTGCCTACCTTGTGATCCATCTTCATGGGAAGGCCTGGACCTCTGCACCTCCAGAAAAAACATCTTCCTTGTTGTCATATTTTTCACTTGTCTATAATACAAACTAACGCAGCAAAGGGACCTTGTCTAATTCACTTTAAAATCTCCACTGCCGGGGCCGGCCCGGTGGCGCACTGCTACAGTGTGCCACTTGGGAGCGCGGCGGCGCTCCCGCCGAGGGTTCGGATCCCACATGCAGACCGGTTCCCGCTCACGGGTTGAGCGAGGTGCGGGCGCAACACTGAGGGTTGCGGTCCCGTTGCCGGTCCCGGTCCGGTACGGGTGCGACACTGAGGGTTGTGATCCGTTGTCGGACACGAAAAAAAAAAGACAAAAAGGAAAAAAAAAAAAAAATCTCCACTGCCCAGCACAATGTACAGTTCGTAATATATATTTCAGAAATATAAATTAATAAAAATTATAGGCAGGCCAGTTAGTTCAGTTGGTTAGAGCATGGTTTTATAACATCAAGGTCAAGAGTTCAGATCCCCATATCAGCCAGCTGCCAAATAAAGTAATTAATTAATTTAATTTAATTAATTTAATTTTAAGAAGAAAGACTAAAGATGACCCATAAAAAATAGTACTACATGTTCTGTACTTTCATCAACCCCAAACAAAAAACTAAAACAAAATGTCATCATACTAAAAGATCAAATAAATATACTGAGCATTTATTATGGACACAGCACTGGGCAAGAAATCTCTCTACATTCTCATCCAACCCACTACCCAACCCCAAATGTAAAGCAGATCCTCCTTCAACTACCCACTACACTCACCCCACACAGAGTCATCTTTCTGCCAGAACGAGGCCTCCTCTGTGAGCCTAATTCATCTTACAAATGCAGCATGTGCTGGGCTGTCAGAATGCTTTTGCTTTCTGTCGGCCCCGTTATTTGCCTCCTCTGTGTTATAAACAACCACAGAATAATGACCAAATATATGTGTGTAAGTATCATTTTATTGTAAAGCACTGCATGTAACTGAGTTTTTACTGAATAGATTTAGCGATTATGACTTCACATAAGAAAATGACAATTCCCCCAGGTTCTTTACATTTTTCCTAAGTAAAAAAAGCCAATTTTATTTTAGACTGAGTATTACTTAGCACCAATTTTTTAAATCTTAGAGGGGAGCTAAGGAGCTCATTTCAAATACATAAAGTACTCACATGTATCAAAAGAATTAACATTAGCATGGTTTCAGAGTATAAAACCACAATAAATGGGTAGAAGTTGGCAAAAGGCTGAATTAGCCTAAAATAAGAAAAAAATTGTCCTACAATTAAAGCTTTCCAACAGTGAAGGGGGCTGAATTCCAAAGCAGAGAATTTAGCAAGAGTCATAAAAAGAAGTATTCCCATAAATTTTAGGTCTTACAGATATTACTTCATTAATGTTCGTGGCATTTTGAAATATGTAACAAAGCCGTAGGTCTCCCTTTTGTAGATGAAAAAATCGACAGGTTTAAATGATTTGCCCAAGGTCATGTATTGACTGATATAAATCTGATGTTCTCGTTCTTATATAACATTTCATTATTGGCTTGGTGTAAACGTAGAAAAAAAGATCCACACATGTATAAACTATAGAACTAACTTTTGTTTTCCCTTTG
>NW_007726495.1:258378-269605 GCF_000696425.1 Galeopterus variegatus | reverse complement strand
AAAAAAAATCCACACATGTATAAACTATAGAACTAACTTTTGTTTTCCCTTTGTAGATAGGCCTCAATGATTAACTCAGATTGTGTCACAAGCAGCTGACCATTGCAGTTGAAGACTCTGTATCCTGTCTCCTCAATACATCTCTCAAAGATAGCATGATGGAACAGAAACCAAATGAGACTTTGGCACCATAGATAATGTCAAAAAGCAGCTGTCCATCACACTTGATGACTATACGTCCTGTTTCTCCCAATACACCTAGTTGTATAAACCCCAGCCCTCAGTCAATTGTGGAGGCAGTTGGGACTTTACCCTCTGTCCCCTCGTCGATGTCTTCTGAAATAAAAAGGCTTCCTTTAAGTTCTGTCTGGCAGGTGTGATTGGTTAATCTATCATTGTGAGCACTTGAACTCAAGGATCCCCTGACTAAGTCAGCCTCACACGTGTTGGCTGACAGTGAAGGAGAATCCCACCTTGTTCATTACCATTGGGAGTAATAAACTTCCTGCAATTGCGGGTGATGTCACTTATTTCTATTTAGTTCCATCTAAGCAAAACTCAGATTTCTATATCTGAGAGTTGGCCTTCTTGGAACCTTTTAATAAGTAAGGCTTTTATAGCTCTGCAAATTCTTAGGCATGGCACTTTAAACCAATTTTGCATCAAAAAAGTTAGATGTTAATGATTAGCCTGCAAATTGCTAGATCATCTGTAAGAAGTGTTAAAACCATTAAATGTCAATATGTTATTACGAATACAGTGGCAGTTGGGGAAATAAATGTCAAATTTTTCATTATTTTTCTTAAGAGTTCCAGCAGCAACCACCAGTGGTAGCCGTAGTTAACAGTCCAATCTTTTTAAGAAACACATACTTGCATTGAGCCACAAAGCAAAATGATTTACAAATTTCCCTCAACTCCCTAAAATTAACAGGGCACTCTTTCCTCTACAGTAGGGTCATACTTGGTGTGGGAGAGGGGACTAAGATCCCCAAAGGGAAAAAAATGGGGGAAAATAAAAAGTCAATTTAAAGAATAAAATTACAAACAACCAATAAACAATAAATAAAATGTTTTTTCTTCATTAGTAATAAAAGAAATAACAGTGAAATGTGATTACTTTTACAAATCAACTGAAAAAGTTTTAAAAACATCAAAACATTCAGTGTTGGTGATGGTGCAATGAAACTAGAGCTCTGTGGTAGGCAGCCTCTATGGTCACGGATGATTCCTGCCTCTTTGTCCTCATGCCTAGTATAACATCCTTCCCTTTGTGGGCTGGACTTAGTAACTTGCTGCTAACAAATAGAATAGAGCAAAAGTATAAAATGTCATTTCCAAGGTTACTTACAAAAAAAGCATGACTTCCATATTATTTGCTCTCTCTCACTCTCTCACCCGCTCCCTCTGAGAGAAGCAAGCTGCCATGCTGTGAGCTGCCCAGTGGAGAGGCCAATGTGGCAGGGAACGGATATCTCTGACCAAGAGCCAGGAAAGGCTTGATGTCCACCAACAGTGATGTGAGTGAGCTGGGAAGCAAACCCCCCTCCGTGAGCCTTGAGATACCTGCAGCACTGCTGGCACCTTGACTGCAGCCCTGTGAGAGACCGTGACCCAGAGGAACCCAGTTAAGCCACATCCAGATATCTGACCCACAGACACTGGGAGATAATAAACACGTGTTATTTTAAACCACTAAATTTGGGGATGATTTTTTAACAAAGCAATAGACAATGAATACATATTCTCATATATCTTTAGATCCTAGAAACTGAGTATGACAACATGCATCATGAGCCTTTTAGAGAGTTCATTCATTTTTACCCAATAATTCTACATCTAGGCTTCTTTTATAAAGAAATAAATGGAAGCATGATAAAAGATTGTTTACAAAAAATATCCAAACGTTATTTTTAACAGTAAATATTAGAACTATTATTTAGAATGGCTAAAACTTGGAAATAAACCAAATGTCCCAAAATATGAGAATACATAAAAATGCCAACAGGATATTTTTAAAGGAGACAATTCTCGAAAAGGAAAGTAATGAGGGGGCACTAGTCACCAGATATTAAAACATATTTTTGTTGCAATAAACAAAACAGGAAAGTACTGGAACATGAATAGATGAGTGGATCACAATAGACACTCCCGAAAAGGAAAGTAATGAGGGGGCACTAGTCACCAGATACTAAAACATATTTTTGTTACAATAAACAAAACAGGAAAGTACTGGAACATGAATAGATGAGTGGATCACAATAGACACTCCAGAGATAGAAACAAATATATACAGAAATTTAACATGTGATAAATATGATATCCAAAACAAGGAAGAGAAGACATACTTTTTATATAGTATAAAGTTGAACTGTAGCCATTCATGGGGGAAAAAAAGATGCTTTAACCAATGCCTCCAATTTTAACCAAAGTAAACTTAAAATGAAACAAAAAGTAAAACATAAAAGACAAATGGAAGTTTTTATATATAATCTTGGAGGAAAAAATGGTATTTCTATAGAAAATACAAAATCTAGAATCCACACAAGGAAATATTTTTAAATGCCTGCCTGGGGATGCAGGACACCATTAACAACATTAAAAACACCGTGACTTTTTAAAAAAAATTTATCAATGCACAATGCAAACATTTTTTGTGAGCCTTTACTCATTTCTCCCTAACCCCTCCTCCCCCTCCCTCTTTCCCACCTCTGGTGGCCTCAGTTCTGGTCTCTCCTTTTGACAGTTCAAGGAATTATTATGATTGTTGCATCTTTTTTTCTTTTCAGCTCCCACTTATGAGTGAGGACATGCAGTGTTTCTCTTTCTGTGCTTGGCTTACTTAACATAATTTTCTCTAAGTTCATCCATGTCACTGCAGATGGCAGAATTTCATTCCTTTTTATGGCACAGTAGTCTTCCATTGTGTGTATATACCACATTTTTCTTATCCAGTCATCTGTCAATGGACATTTATGTTGGTTCCATGTCTTGCCTACTGTAAATAGAGCTGCAATAAACATGGGGGTGCAGGTGTCCCTTCAACATAATGACTTCCATTTCTTTGGGTATATACCCAGCAGAGGGATTGCTGGATCTTATGGCTGTTCTATCTGTAGTTGTTTGAGGAACCTCCATAAAAGCAGCACTAATTTACAGTCCCACCAGCAGTGTAGGAGGGTTCCCTCTTTCTCTGCATCCTCACCAGCATTTGTTATTCTCCATCTTTTTGATAATGGCCAGTCTAACTGGGGTGAGATGATACCTCAATGTGGTTTTGATTTGCATTTCCCTGAGGCTGAGTGGTGTTGTGCATTTTTTCATATGTCTTTTGGCTATTTGTATGTCTTCCTTTGAGAAATGCCTATTCATCTCCTTTGCCCATTTTTTAATCAGATGACTTGTTTTTTTTACTGTTAAGTTGTTTGTGTTCCTTGTGTATTCTGGGTGTTAATCCCTTGTTGGATGCACAGTTTGCGAATATTTTCTCCCATTCTGTAGGCTGTCTTTTCACTCTGTTAACTGTTTCTTTTGCTGTATAGAAGCTTTTTAGTTTGGTATAATTCCATTTGTTTATTTTATCTTTTGCTGCCTGTGCTTTTGGGGTCTTGTCCACAAAGTCTTTGCCCAGTCCTACTTCCTGAAGTGTTTCCCCTATGTTTTCTTTTAATAGTTTTATAGTTTCAGGTCTAACATATCCGTTTTGAGTTGATTTTGGCATATGGCAAGAAGTACAGGTCTAGTTTCATTCTTCTGCATCTGGATGTCCAGTTTACCCAGTACCACTTACTGAAGAGGCAGTTGTTTCCCCAATGTATGCTCCTGCTGCCCTTTAAAAAAAAAAAATCCATAAAATACATATTTTAATTGTTGGAGAAATTTTAATATGGACTCTGTGTTAGATAATAATATGTAATTAATTTCCTAAATTACTTCTCCTGTGTGTGATAATTGTATTGTGGTTATATAGGGAGGTAATGCTAAAAGTATTCAGGGGTAAAGTGCTATGCTGTATGAAACTTGCTCTCATATAAACACATACATGTATAGAGATACGCAGGGACTGACAGACAAAGAAAAGCATGAAGACAGGCAGAAAGAAATGAGAGAACATACAAATACGGCAAAAGGTTAACTGGTGATCAGTGATCTAGATAAAAAGTATAATGTGTTTATTATGATGTTTTTCAACTTTTTTGTAGACATTTGTTTAAAAAGCTTTTTCAGTATAAACATTCAAGGAAAAAACTGAAAAAGAATGACAATGTTCCTTTTGATATTTGGGGAAGAAGGAGGGTGAGAAAGGATTTGCAACAGCAGAAAAGTTAGCAAGCAGCATGTTAAGGATTTAGATAGAAAGCACTCCACCTTCCAGAAGCTTCTCAAAGAAGAGCAATGACGGGTCCTTCATTTGGATTAAAAGGCCTTTCTCTCTCAGCACCAAGCATATGCTAACCGTCAGGTGTGCAGAGCGCTTCACAAAGCACTTCATCTATATTATGCCATTGGAAGCCGGCAACCAATCTGCACAGGAGGCAGGACAGGTGCCATTGCATTCACCTTACAAATGACAAATCAGAGCCTGAGAAAGAGAGGCTGGTTTGACTCCAACAGCTACAGCTAGTACATGACAGAAGTAGATCTTGATCCCCATTTCTCCTTCCATCCTGAGTCAGTAATTTTTCTCCACATCAACAGCTTCTCACAATACCATAACTCTTCATTCATTTCATAGACTAATTGTGTCCCAGCCATATGCTCAGTGTTATGCTATAAAGAGATGAATAAAATAGTTGTTCAAAAATGTTTTTAAAATGTTCTTTTAATTTTTAAAAAACACCCATGACAAAATGGGGGGGGAGGGAAACCAACTTGCAAACACATTAGAGTCAAAGGTACTTTACTCTTCTCAGGGCTCCTAAAAATACATTTTAAAAAGATGATAGAAAACATAGAAGAAAATGGCTACGTGATATGAGTGAACACAGAGAAAAGGCAATTAAAATAGTTCTTAAAGATAGGAAAAGATCTTCATAAAAACTCTTTCGTAATGAGAAATGCAAATTAAATGATATAACAAGCATCACCTATCAGAATGACAGGGTCCAAAGTGTCTGACAGCAGAAATGTGTGGGAAAACAGGCACTGTCAAACATTGCTGGTGGAAGTCGCAATGTTTCATTGCTACAACCTCTCTGGAAAGCAATTTTGCAAAATCCATCAAAATTACAAATGCACATTCTCTGACCCTGCATTCTACTTCTAGAATTTTATCCTACAGACACATTCACATTTGGATAAAATTATATAGGTTCAGAAATATTCAGTGTCACATTTTTAATAAAAACAAAATCTAAGACCACTTAAATAACCATCAATAGAAGATTAAATACATTAAGGGACTTTAATACAAAGAAATAATGTACAGCCTCTAAAAAGAATGAAGTAGCCCTACATGTACTGATATGGAGCAACTACAAGATACATTGGTAAATCAAAATAAACATAGTATTGTGTGACTATGCTACTACTTGTGTCAAAAAGAGAAGGAATATTTATTTTGTGCACATACCAGCATATAGTTTATCAGTGATTGCAAAACAATAATAATGGTTATCTCTGGCTGGTGACATTGTAAATGGTTTTTATTTTCTTCCTAAATCTTTTTTCAATTTGTACATTTTCAAAAAATAACCATACATAACATTCAAAGTAAAAGAAAAAAAAGACTTAAAAATATGCATGTACGTATTAGAAAGTATTAGTGGTGAACACAATAGTGATTGGGGGCAGGGAGTCCCTGATTTTTTTAAAAGCTTCTCAGAGCTGAACATTTTCTTCATGTAGTAATGAAAAAGGAGCAATATATTGACTTTCAGAAATGTCACATAAAATTGATAAGGACAGAGAAGTGGAAGAAAAGGTATAATCAATCATCAGGTACAACAGTTTGCTTTTCTGATAAGTGTCTTTTCCAAAAGCAATTACTAAGGATGGAGTGAAACCTGCACCAAAAGAAAAACAAACAGGTCAACATAAGCCTTCATACGCCTCCGTAAGTTAAAGTAAGTTAGATCAAGCAAGTAATCGTCTCTTTCTTTGGAAACCGAATGCATGATGGGAACAGTATATTTTGTAGTTTGGGAAAGGTACATACAAAAATCAAATAAAAGACTTTACTCACTAATTTTAACCTACCAGCAATGCAAACAACTGTAAGATGAAATGGTATACCATTCTGCAGATTTATAAAGATATTGAAATGCACAGAATATTGCAGAAACACCTCCTAATTTGGCATCACACATTGGTAAGCTGATTTTTCTCTGCAGGATGCTATCCGCCATCTTAAGTCTTTCTTATGAAGATGGGTTCAGAAAGGAAGGTATGGCATGGAAGAAGTTCTGTGTTTTCGGTAATGGCTGGATCGATTGATTTTATTGATGCATGGGTAGATGAGAGAGGACATCAGGAGGAGATGTAGGGTGTGATATGCACAGGGTTTGGCTCAGTGAGGGAGGAATGCTGGATAAACTAAAAAGAATTGAAGGGCAGTTGTGGCAGGTGCCCCAAATCATGTTTGGGACTCTGAGAAATGGTTCCTTCCCAGGATAACCTCAGGCCACATGCATGCCACAGACACTGGTAGGTGTAGTAAGTGCTCAGCTATTGTTAGGCAGGTAGAAAGCCAGAGCCCAGCCTCCCCTGAGGGAGAAGATTACAATGTTATACCCAAAATTTTAAAGGTGGGGTCTAGCAACCTATATTTTTTAAAAGCTTCCTGGCTGATTCTGAGTCATGAGGACCATTAGTCACTGTTTGAGAGCGACTTCTCTATCATATCTTACTCTGAATGAATCCAGTATTGTCCATCTCATTCTTTTCCTAGTCCTGATGCTGTTATGTTTCACTTCTGATGATGTTATGTTTCCGACCAATTCATTGCTCTCATAGCCTAAATCATGGAGAATCGTCTGAATTGTTCACTGACCAACATTATATAAACAGTTGCTAAACAATTAAAATCATTATTTTCAAAAGACAAATTTCAGTAATATGAGTATATCATTTGACTCAACCTAAGCAAAAGTCAGCATGTGTGAGCAATCAATGTCTGTAAGCCCTTTTTCTATCAACTACAATTTTTGAGTATATGGGAAAATCAGTATATAATTTCATTTTGAGTGACCAAAGAAATAGAATAACAGATTCACATAAATGGAAGGGATTTTAAAAGTCAGTTAGTCAAACATCCACTCTAATGCCTAAATTACTGACGGGTGATATTCTAGCCTAGCAAACTAGAAAAATGGGAATTTATTAGCTAATGAGAAAGAAGAAAATACAAACCTGCAGAGGAAAAACAAAGTTATAAACACTTACATGAAAGCAATTTCAGTCACCCAGAAAATTACAAGGCTGGAGATTTGCTCGTGTTTTCCTGATGTTAATTTGACACATGATTTGGGGGTTTGTCTACACATAAGAACAGCATCAAAGCACAGACTATCTACACAGCATAGGGTTTCCTTGAAAATCTTGCCCTCTTACTTATGCAGAAATAGCATAATCACTATAAAATTCCCAGATAGCAAACACTCTCTAATCTTGGCAACACTTACATAAGAGGCCATACTCTTACTGCATTACACGTCCTTTGAAAAGGAGAGACAGATGGGCAAGGGGAGGGTCTGTGTAGGCCACAAGAACAATTTAGTAGATTAAACTAAGCCTGACTCTTGCAACAGTGAAAGCAGCTGTGGTTCTGCATGATAAGCCCACAGGTGGGGCCAGCATAAGGCAGGTGAACACGTATCCTCTCACTGCTGTCCCAGCACATAGGGAAAAATACTCTCAGGAGATACTGAACTTTATGTTTCTAAGCTGCAAATACTGCAAGAGACCAAGAAAGGAGTTCATCCAGGATAGAGGCTGTCAGCTGTACGTCTCTGGCACTTAAACAAAGTTTCTATGCAATCTAGAAAAAGTGCACAAAGAAAAAATTAGCCCTAAAGCCAGATTTTCAAACAAACAGTCCCCAACTTATGGATGATTTGACATGATTTTTCAACTTACAATTTTTCACCTTACCAATAGTGTGAAAGCAATACACATTCAGTATAAACCTACTTCGAGTACCCATACAACCATTCTTTTTTTCACATTCAGTATAGTACTCAATAAATTACATGAGATATTCAATACTTTATTATAGAATAGGTTTTGTGTTAGGTGATTATGCCCAACCGTAGGCTAGTATAAGTGTTCTGAATACATTTAAGGTAGGCTAGGCTAAGTTATGACGTTCATTAGGTTATGCGTATTAAGTGCATTTTCGACTTAAAACGATTTCAACTTGCAATAGGTTTATTGGAATGTAACCCATCAAACATTGAGGAGAATTTGTAAAATTCTTATTTGTATAATTCTTTGTATAATGTTTAAAGTCAACTTTTTTTTTTTTTTTTTTGTCTTTTTTGTGACCAGTAAGGGGATCACAACCCTTGGTGTGGTGTCGCCCACACCGTGCTCAGCCAGTGAGCACACCGGCCATTCCTATATAGGATCTGAACCCACGGCGGGAGCATCACTGCACTCGCAGCGCTGCACTCTCCCGAGTGCGCCACGGGCTCGGCCCTAAAGTCAACTTTTATCGCTGCACTCGCAGCGCTGCACTCTCCCGAGTGCGCCACGGGCTCGGCCCTAAAGTCAACTTTTAAATTGGTCTTTCTCCTGTCTCCTCTAAGAAAAGTCTGGCATTAGGCAAATTACTTATACTGTCTCTCTGCCTCAGGTTCCTAATTTGGGAAATGATGATCTTCCAAAAACATGATTCACAGAGTTTCTTCCCTGTGGTGAAAAATTTTAATAGCTCCACCCTAACAACAGAACAGAGTTCAAAATCAGTTTTCCCTTCAATTCATCCCCAGTTTACTCTCCTTTCCCAGATCTACCCACTGTCCCCTGACAACGTCTTGAGCTTCCACACCTGCATACTTTTGCTTAGGTCCCTTCACCCCGCTGAAATCCACTCCCCTCCCCATGCACACTTTATCTTTGCTTATTGAAGTCTTGTGGATTCTTTGAGTCTAGCTGAAGTTTTATATTTCTGAGCTCATTGTTCATGGCATTTATCTGTCCTTTACTGTGAGCTGCCTAGTATTACTGCAGGTCTCCACAGGTGACTCTACCCTCTCAACAAGGCTGTTTACTCTTTGAGTTAAGGCATCTTCTTTTGGGTCTAGGGTTGCCAAATAAAATACAAGATGCCCAGTTAAATTTGAATTTCAGCTAAACAACAAACAATTTTTAAGCATAAGTATGTTTCATGTAATATTTCATACTCATCAAAGTAGAGATTGTCAGCTGAGTTGTGCCACTTGACACCCACACACTTTCTATGCAATCTAGAAAAAGTTTCCATGCAATATTTGGAACATACACTAAAAATTTATTGTTTCTCTGAAATTCAAATTAACTGGGTGTCCTGTACTTTTATTTGCTAAATACAGCAACCCTGTTGGGTAGACCTATATTACTTTAAATGCCCATAACAAGACTTCAGAATACTGGGTGCTCAAGGCATGTTGACTAGTTGAGCTACTGAAATTTAATCTAGAAAAACTTGAGGATGGCTATTACAGAACACGGTGTCTCCAGCACTTGGCCTTTGGTTTCTCCCTGCTCCAAGGGATCAATTCTTAATCCACCTAACCTCTCCTCTGAGTTAACAGGACAACCAGGAGTCCAACCTCAGTTGTGTTAGTTCTCAGCAGTTAGAGTGGGGCATGGAAGTTGGAAGAACTGATCTGACACTGAGAGCCAGAACCTAGAACAAGTTCTAGCCCCCAGGTGAGGCAGGCTTCAAGGGCCAAGTGTGAATTAGAAGGGAAGGGTCTATGATAGGAATGTGGGCATAACTAAGCAAGTGAGTTCAGGGGATGCTGAGGGAGATGTCCTGATGCAAGAGTGTGTGACTTACAGAATCTCATAAAGCAGCTTCAGCCAAACCCACAGCAGGAAGGGGGTGTCCAAGACACTGAGTCTATTTGCACAAAATTCTTCCCTCAGGTTCACTAAAGCGATCTTTTATGCACTTACCTTGACTTTTCTCGGTGCCTTCCTTTAGACTGTTCTATGTTAGCTTTCTTCTGAGAAAGTGAAATAGCTGTGTCTTTCCAAATTCATTCCCCACCAGAGACAGTGGTGGGAAAAGAGATCTATGATCTTTAAAAGAATAATACCATGCTCTCAAGGTGGTACTGTTCTAAACAGACTAAAGGTTTCCTGCAGCAAACACAGAGAGCCAAGCACAGTCAAAAGGTCTGTGTTGACTTGTGGGGGAATGGTAAGAGGCCATGAAGGGAGGTCACAAAGGGAGAAGGCAGCCACACAGATGTTTTTTAAACCAGCTTTTAGACATCACCTTTCCTGTGAGATTGCTGAAATCCTCCCCACGGTACACCATGGTTGCTTCATCCTCAGAGGCTCCCTACCTTCCTCACTGGATGCTTTCTCTCAGCTTTCCCCAGGTAAGCCAAAACCATCAGCAGAGAGCCAACAGGCCACAGAGTAGTGGTGCTGCCTGACTGACCGACTGACCCTCCAGAGTCAGGTGGTGCACAGAAGGCTGCGAGGATCTGTGTCCAAATCCTAGCTGGGGCAAGAATAAAGTCACTTAACCTCTCTGCATCTCAGCTTCAAAATCTACAAAAGAGGTTATAAAATCTCCTTATGTGGGGGTGCTGCCTATAGCATGAAATGATATTAACATATTAAAACATAATAAGAACTCAATAAATGTTGGTTAATCTCCTATCCTTTACAACAATTTCTGGAGATGGGGGTAGAGCCCATCTTTAATACTGAAAGACTCTAAATATGAACAACTAATAAATAGTGATAATTTTATAAGAAGAATTTGTGAAAGAAGAGTTAGAAAACCTAAGAAGCATGTATAAATTAGCAGATCCAGATGACATACAGGATACAGTATTAATAGCACTGACAGATGCACCTACAGGGTCCTTTCTCATTTTGCCTCAAAGATTTGTGTGAAACTGAAATGACTAGTGGGAGGCTGGAGTGTTACATCTTTACATCTTAATAAAGATCTGGAAGAGAGTGATCAGCAAGTTAATGAGATTTTCATGACATTACTGATCTGAAAGATGTTGCAAATGTCAGGAAGCAAAGGTAAAATAATATAAAATAACCAAAAAAAAAAA
>NW_007726495.1:250307-257958 GCF_000696425.1 Galeopterus variegatus | reverse complement strand
GGTCTTTCTGTGGTCAGGCCGGACAGAGACAGACGGGGGTAGAGAGAACTCAATAAATATGTGAAGGAGGGAAGGAAAGTAGAAAGGCAAAGGGGAAGGAAGGAAAGAAGGAAGAAGAAAAAAAATCCTATACTACAATTCTATGAATATACTTGGTGCTCCCAAAGACTGCAGTGTGTGGAGCCCAGGGTCTCACTGGAGTTCTAACCCAGAGGATCCAATGTTGATTGAATTGTTTGCAATAGAACAGGACACTGTAAGGATCTTATAGATATCCCCAACAGAAAAAGTGGCCTCAGGATTTTGTAGTAAAATCATGCACTCTTGTTAAATAACTATTTTTCTTTCAAGAAACAGCTCTTGACTTGCTGTTGAGCCTTAGTAGAGACTGAATGTCTTATCATGGGAGCCCAGGAGATATGGAAACTAGATGTTATTGGATTTCAACAACTCATAAATACAGATATGTCCAGCAGCATCGCATTGTCAAGTGGATGTGGTATTTATGAAATCAGACTTGAGAATGTCCTGAAGGCATAAGCAGGTTGCTCACACTACTGGAATGTTCACTCCTGAAGCCTCGGTCCTAAAGGTTGTGTTATGACCTTTCCATCAACAGATTTTTTAAGTTCAGAGAGAAGTTCTCTATGAGCAGTTGACCAAAAAGACATTTTAAGTTTGACTTATGGATACTGCTGTCCAACCTGCTGGCACCAAAAGTGGACTGTTGCAGGGGGTGGACCTTGTAGCAGTTCTTCCTGTGGGCCACTTTACCTAGAAGCAAAGACCTAAAATAAGAATTTATATCCATTCATGGGCAATGGTTAATGGTTCAGCCATATTGTCAGGAATCTGAGAGTCACAAACTCCTTGAGGGATTCAGGAAAAGGAGATTTGGGAAAGAACTGTGTACATGAAACTATCAGAGTTGGATCCACTGTGTAAGTATATGCTGTCCCATAGGAATGATGACCAAAAGACTTCACTGGGAAGGAGGCTTTATATGAACAGGTATTTGCTAGTCTCTTTCCCCTGCCAACTCATCCTTGCTCATTGGCCATGGAGACAGGAATGGAAGTTATGCAACGATATAGATATTATCTCACCAAGGCTGACATTACTGCAGGTCTGTGGGTCCTACTTGCTAGTAGCAGAGACCAGCACTAAGTCCCCTACATGGCACCATATCCCAGGGGGCCAGCCAGACTCCTGATGGCTTTGATTTAATTGTACTTCTTTTATCATGGAAGAGAAAGGAATTTGTGATTACTTTGCCCCCACTTATTCTAGATTTAGATTTGTTATCATCGATCACAATGCCTCTGGTAAATTCTTCACCCATGGACTTACTGAATGCTGTAATCACCATCATAGTACAACACATACTATTGTGTCTGATCGAGAAACTCGCTTTGCAGTGAAATAAATATGACAGTGGGCCAGCGCCCATGACAGTCACCAGTTTGACTATGCACCACATCACTCACAAGCAGCTGGCCTCATGAAACAGTGAAATGGCCTATTGAAGACTCTGAGATTAAAGTGCTCTCCAATGAGATACAATATATATTCTGAACCAGAAACCAATATATGTTGCTGATTTTCCCCTAGTCAAAATGTATGGATCTTCAAACCAAGTAGTAGAAGGCAGAAACACCTCTCGCTATTGCTCTAACAACTCATCTGGAAAGGTTTGCTTCCCATCTCCTCCGCATGGGCGCTGATGATTTAGAGGTAGCATCTACCAGGGTCCCAATAGCACCATTTAATTGGAAGCTGAGATGACATTTGGGCTCCTCAGGAAAAAAGGCAAAAGAGAGTGTTAAGGTAGTGATGAGGATGAGCGATTCTGATTATCGAGGGCAAGCAGGGTTGCTATTTCACAATGGAGGCAGTTTCCCTGAGGGACCTTATTATATTTCCATATTCCACAGTAAGATTCAGAAGACAACAGCATCCCTGCATCAATAGAGTTTAGATCCATCAGGAATGGAGCTATAGAATGCTGGTGAGGAATTCTGTCCAGCTGAGGTGGCTGAAGACAAAAGAATCATGAAATGAAAAGTGGAGAAAGAAAGATAATGGGTCAACTATGGCCTCATAATGAGTTACAGAAATAAGGACTATAACATCGCAGACTTGCAGCCTCGAATACTGTTTCACACAATTTTTTTCTTCTTTTCTATATGTTTCTCCTACTCTTTTATACATGGTGTGGTCATAGTAGTAAACTTTAGAATTTAGTCCAGAATATTGAGTCATGACATGGTGGACCCAGACATGCTGGGCTTGGAGCTAGATGTAATAACTGTTGTACCTTGACCACATATTCACCTGTGTGAGGTGTGCTAACATCACTAGACAGGTACATTTTTTATTGTTTAATGTAAGTAAGAGGACAAGAAAGTATATTCACTTCATGAAGCCATGCAGGCTGCAGTGAACCACCACTATTCTTTGTGTTTTCCAATATCTGTACACTCTTACTATGGCTGGGAATTTCCCAACCTTATGAATGACCACATCTCCCACGACTGAAGCTAAAAATGCCAGATACTCACTTACCCAGATTCCTCCTCATCTGGAAAGACCCTATTTCCAAATGAGGTCACATTCACAGGTACTTGGGGTTAGGATTGATATCTTTGGGGGGCCACTATTCAACCCACTGCAGGTGTAAAATGTTAACAGATTGCTTAGATACACTTTGCTTAGGCATCTATAGATGAGTTCAACTAAAACAGCATTCATCGGATGCGTCAGACAAACACTAGTTCCTCGAGATACTCAAAAAACATTTTTACAATGGTCAAATAGGTTTGGGAAACACTGAATGCTATATACCTTTCTTGTGGTTCCTGATTTAGAAATACACATTAAAGTTTCTGAAATGTCCTGCAGTGATGAAACCCATTCAAGTTATTCAACCCAGAATTTCCAAACTTGACACATAACCTTTTCCTTTTGGTTGCAGAGCACCTGTAGACATCCAAAAAACTATGTTCTTGGGGAGCATATTCACAGACATGTTGCTTTAAAATATAATCATTTAATAATCAGTAAGGATAAATTGTTTAGGTTCCCAGATTTTGATGGGGAAAAAGAAGAAATGAAAGGTCTCGAACATCAAGGGCTGGGTTACCACTGGATTCAAGAGGGAGGGTGTCCTGGGGTATGTGGGCAGAATGCTGGGGAAGGTACAGAAAGGTAAGACTAGCAGCTCAGAAGAAATTTTGCTCAAAGAATTCTATATTCACCTCAAACTGTGAGGAGACGACACAAGCTGTGAAACAGGTTTTGGGTTGACTGATTGTTTTTTTTTAATTTATTGGTTATTTTTCTGTTTTTTTGTTTTTTTGTTTTTTGTTTTTTTGTTTTTCAGGCAAGGAAAAGCACGTACAAACAACTTTGTGATTTATAGTCATTTTGTTTTGTATTTTCTCTAACATGATGATTTCCTTGTAAAAGGGCATGTTTCCCATGGGTTTTATTAATCAAAGTGCCACTGTAACTTCATTTCTGTCATTCTGAATTCCCCCTGTAGTTGCTGCTAACAGCAGTAGTCTTTCTTCACTTAGTTTCTCCATTATCAAGTAAATATAACAGAGCGATGTTTTGGTCAATGAGAATCCTGATTCTTCATGATCCTATATATGAGCTATACACCTATATGTACCTGCCTTTCAGCCAATGTGAGCAAGTAAGCCCCAGTTGTCTGGAGATCTGGTCACCCCCCAGCAGCCAAGATCATACTGAGAGCCAAGGTTCCAAAGAAAATGCAAGTCTCTTATCCACCATGAATCCCAAGCCCTGGAAGGTCACAAAGTTATGTCTAAAGTGAAGGGAATGTGTGACAAGGAGTAGCAATGCCATAAAAAAGAATATGACAATTCTCAGAGAGAGAAACAAGGGCAGCTGAGTGGTTTATAAGAAATGGGAAGCACATAAAATTAGTCCATAAATATGTGAAAAAAACATGTAATGGGAGATGGCATTTTGTCTGAACACAAATTAAGAAAGAGAAGTAATTTTAGGAAAGAGAAATGACGTGTAATAACCTGGTAGACCCAGGAAGAGCAAAACTGTGAATCTAAAGCTGCCCAGGGAGTAACAGCAAGTCCATCTCTCTAGGTCTTTAGAACCAGCTAGAATAAGATGCTCCAGAGTGTCCTTCCTCCAGTGATACCCGTACTGCGACCGGCAACGGGATCGCAACCCTCGGTGTCGTGCCCGCACTGCGCTCAACCAGTGAGCAGACCAGTCTCTATATGGGATCCGAACCCTCGGTAGGAGCACCCACTCTACCGAGTGCACCACCGGGCCGGCCCTGAGCTTCTTTTAAAAAAACATCACTCACGGAGTTCCCATCAAGATGGTGGAATAGATGGTCCCCAGCATCACTCTCTCCCACAAATCAACCAATTTACAACTATAAAAATGTAACATCAGCCAAGCTGGGGCCGCTGGAGCTCAGGGGAAGAGGAGGAGAGACCTACGGAGTTTATGAAGGCGGGAGAAGCCATGATGAGAGAAAGAAAAAACTGCTCTTAGTGTTTCATGCTGCAGCCACATCCAGGGTGGAGCTGCTGAGCCCATGGAGCAGGACCCGGCAGAAGCCACAGCTGTGCTCTTCAGATGGAGTTGCTTGGAGGTGGCAGGAGAGAAGAGGGCTTTGGTGGCCTCCAGGACAGCAAGACCACCAATAGAGTCCCCGTGGACCAATGCAGGAACCAGGAGTCAGAACAACTGAAAAAACAGAGCCATTCAGAGGCTGGTGGGTCATCACAAGGGACCAGCACAGAGCCTGTCCCATGGAAGGTGTTTGGAGCACAGGCGGTGGGGGAGACATGCCCAACAGGAGAACACTGGGACACAGCAAGGACAGCCAACCCACCCCCAATCACTGCAGGACCACTCACAGGAGACTGGTTGGAAAACACATTTGGTGCTCCAAGTCTCTGGAGAGCCAGAAGTACCTATAAAGTCAACCATTAAACCCTGAGCTGCACAAAAAGCCTTCCCTAGGGAAAGAGCAGCAAAGCAGCAATTCAGCTCAAAAACACAGCTCAAGAGCTGCTTCCCACAGGAAGTTTCCCCATGTTAGAAGTAAGCAAAGGACAAAAAATTAGTTCTGGCCAGGAACACCAGCAGTGCCTTGGGGCCTGCCTGGGGACCCAGAGGCTTGGAGCCAGGGACCAGACCCCACTCCCACATCCAGGTACACCATGCCAGTGCCTCAGTACCCACCTGGGGACCAGAGGCATGGAGAAGGGGACCAGACCCCCCTCCCACAACCAGGCACACAACGCCAGTGCCTTGGGACCCACCTGGGAACCAGAGACATGGAGAAGGGGACTGGACCCCCCTCCCACAACCAGACACACTGCACCAGTGCCTCATCGCCTGCCTGGTGACCTGAGGCATGGATTCAGGAACCAGACCTCCCCACCCACAATGAGGCACACCCCCAGCACCTCAGGGCCTGCCCAGGGACCCGAGGCATGGAGCCAGAGACCAGACACAGCCCACAACCAGACACACTGCCAGCAACAAGGAGCATGCCAATAACATCACCTCCATGTGCGTGACTCACCACAGCCACTACAATAACCATAGCTGCCGTGAAAGTGGCTAGATGCCACAACTGCCACACAAATGGTCCACCAACCACTGTAGTGCATTTACACAAGGAGAGTCACCAGCAGAGATAAAGAAAAGAAGAGGATGTCTCTTTCCACAAAGCCCATTTCAGAGTGACAGTAGAAGCATCTGCTCTATGATAATATTGGGGGACATGATCACACCTCTCAGCATTGGACAGATCATCTAGGCGACAAATTAACAAAGTAACCATTATTCTTTCAGAGGCAGAGAAGAAATCCAGGGTAATTACAAGGGGGAGGGGGGAGGGCAAGGCAGATGGGGCGAGATTGGACAAGGGGCATAAAGAATAAGTACAATTTGTAACAATATATATACTAGTAATATTGATTTGATCAACATATCTCAATGTTGAACCCCAAAAATATGTATAATCATTTTGATTCAATAAAAAAAATTAATTTTAAAAAAATCACTCATGTACACCCCACTAGGAAACTTTTGATGGATTTTTGTTACCCAAAAGACAAAATTATTCATTTACTCACTAAATATTTTTTTAAGTGTGTGCCTTTTGCCATGCACTACTAAGCAGCATCTTGTTGCTTAGAAGTCCTTGGTACAGAGTGGCATCAGTGCAGAAATGACCTGGAGGCTGGCCAGTTAACTCAGTTGGTTAGAGCATGGTGCTGATAACACCAGGGTCCAGGGTTCGATCCCGTACCAGACAGCTGTTAAAAAAAAAAAAGGAAAAGAAAAGAAATGATGGAGTTGAATAAAACCTGGTGCCTGAGAGGCCTCTAGACACTTGTTTAAGAGCATTTTTGTTCTTACCTTCCTGGAGGATTCCTATGCAACTTTCAAGAAACAATGTTTATGTCCTATGATACCTTTTCGAACTCATCAAATTATGAGTTTATAAGTCTATCTTCCCCAATAATATGTGCGCTCCTCAAGAATAAGAACGTAGCATTCTCATCTATATATTCCCAGTACCTAGAACATAGTAAGCATGATTTTTTTCCTGAGTATGTGAATTGCTAAAACAATATAATGCAACCCAAAACTCAAAAAAAAATTCAATAACTAGTCATCTTGTTGGGTTATTCCCCTCTGTTATATGATTACTTCAGATTTTTTCAAGTAATCATATTTTAGATGTGCCAAGGTAAAATTTAAAAAGGGAGGCCAGGGATTGAATTCAGGATAGACTCAGGAATGAGATCAAAGGAAGAGCCATGAGTTTGAAAAAAGCAAACACTCTTAATAAGAAGAGATTTATTGCACACTTACGCAAGGGACTGTAAAAAGAAGCACATCTTCCCTAAGGATGTAGAAGTTTAGTCATTCAGACACTCACTGGAACATTAAATGATGCTTTATGGAATATTCACTAATTATAATTACTTTAATATTGTGTGCAATGGCATATTAAGAAACTTCTAATTCATTCCTTCATTGATTCCTTTTAACACTTGTTGGTACACTTATTCTGGATACTGTTCTACATGCTGGAAATTAGAGGTCACTCCCATGGGCAAGGCCTCTGCTACCTTGGAATTTACGTAATCTTGTGAGCAGTTGGGGACAGATATCTAAACAAGGGCAGATTCTAAAACTAGAGAGAAGGTGGGGCGGGAGGAGGGAAGAAGTACCCACCTGGGGACCAGAGGCATGGAGAAGGGGACCAGACCCCCCTCCCACAACCAGGCACACAACGCCAGTGCCTTGGGACCCACCTGGGAACCAGAGACATGGAGAAGGGGACTGGACCCCCCTCCCACAACCAGACACACTGCACCAGTGCCTCATCGCCTGCCTGGTGACCTGAGGCATGGATTCAGGAACCAGACCTCCCCACCCACAATGAGGCACACCCCCAGCACCTCAGGGCCTGCCCAGGGACCCGAGGCATGGAGCCAGAGACCAGACACAGCCCACAACCAGACACACTGCCAGCAACAAGGAGCATGCCAATAACATCACCTCCATGTGCGTGACTCACCACAGCCACTACAATAACCATAGATGCCGTGAAAGTGGCTAGATG
>NW_007726495.1:227943-249328 GCF_000696425.1 Galeopterus variegatus | reverse complement strand
GATCCCACATACAGACCGGTTCCCGCTCACTGGCTGAGCGAGGTGTGGGAGCAACACCGAGGGTTGTGATCCCGTTGCCGGTCCCGGTCCTGTACGGGCGTGACACTGAGGGTTGCAATCCGTTGCCGGACACGAAAAAAGACAAAAAGGAAAAAAAAAAAAACAGAGTCAGAGATAGGGAGGACTGGGTAGGAGACTGCAGCATGCAAAGGAGGAGAAAAACATACAAAAGTGATCAGAGATAAAACTGATAGGTGTGACATAAAGACAATGGACATCCAACATCTGAATTGCAGTCCTAGGAAAAAAGCAGTGCAAGTGGAATGGGAAAATAATCAAGAGCAATAATAGAAAACCATTTCCTGAAATAAAAGATAGGAACACACACAATGAAAGGCCTTACACTACACAAGTAAAACTTATTAGTAATCCATTGAAACAGAAACACAGTGAAGCTATTGAACTTCAAAGAAAAAAAAGTCTATAAGTAATTAGGCAGAAAAATCAGAGAATCTATGAAGGAAAAAAATCAGGCTAAACTCATACTTTTCAGCAATATTAAATGCCAAAAGACAATGAAATAATGTCTGCAGATTGAAGGAAAAAATGTTATTAACTTCGTTAATTGTATCATTCAGCTTTTGTGGTCTATCCTGTAATCAATCTTTGTAAATGTTCCATGAGTTCCTGAAAAAAAAAAAAAGTGCTTTCTCAAGGGACCCATGGAACATTTCTTAATGAGGATATAGTATGAAGGAAAGGAAACCTCAATCTATTTTTAATGGAAATGGCACAGAACAAATTTTCTGGCCACAATGCAATAAAATTAAAAATTCATAACGGAGATAGAAATTAAAAACCCAAATACTGAAAGAACTTTTAGACAGATTCTCTTCTACAACTTTTGGGTCAAAGAGTAAATCAAAGTTCAACAGCAGAGGAATCACAGACAAGCAGGAAGGTGACACCTACCAAAGCCCAAGGGAAAATGAACACCACACGGCAAGGAAAGCCTACGACCCGTAACTTGCACCACCAAACAAAATGAATAAACAACCATTGCATTTGAATTGGTAAAATAACAAAATATACAGAAGGACAGCTTAAAATGAATTAAAAATGAATAGATACACTCAATAACACGAATAAATTTCAAAAAACACTATGTTGAGCAAAAGAGGCCAGACCACACTGTAATATCCACTGTAATATCTACTTATTAGAAAAGCTCAAGAGCAGTTCATTCTATTTTATGACAATAAAAATCAGAGTGATTGCCTCTAGGTGTGGAGTGGAGGGGCACGAAGACATAAGAGCTAGTCTTTGGTGGGGGGGGGGGTAGAGCTCTTACAAACTAGGTGAACCACTCTACTACCAAGATTTTTGAAAAGAGAAAAAAACACAAACATACATATTTTAAAATGAGGAAGGAAAATGATAACTGACATAAGGAAAACCAAAATAATTTTAGAGAATAGTCTGTACATTTTGTTTCTAAAAATATTGAAACTCTCAAAAAATAGAAAACCTAAACAAAACAAAAACATGGAAGAAACTCTGAAGTTTTCAAAGAGATAACCCTCTCACGGCACACACAAAAAGTCCAATAAGCAAGTGCCCAAATTTCTGCCATCAATACCTGGAAAAAAGAGTCAAAGGTGCTGGAATGTGTGGCATGGCGTAGTGTGACTTTTAACCCCCATCACAGGAGGGGCGAGGGAGCACTGAAGCAAAGTATACTGACAAGTCTCACTAGTAGCCCCAGTTCACAGAGAAGTGAACTGAGTGACCGAGAAGATGTTCCCTGGAAAGACTGAGCAAACCTATTCTGAGGGAGCAGAAGCCCTTGCTGACTTCCACGGGCTCCAGTGAGAAGGGAGGCATGGCTGCTACTGTCTCTACAGGCAGGAGAAAAGCTGAGACGTAAGGTGTGTCTTTCGCCTCTGCCCAGACCCAATCATCCCCAGCCAGGAATAAGGACTCAGCAGGATTGAAAACAGGAGAGAAAATTAATGAAATAAGATCCGCTGAGAAAACAGTAAGCTGGGGAAGAGAAGGAATATTGCAAAGCCCCAGTTCAAGTTCTGCTCACCCTCTCACACCCCTCCAAAGGCCAGAAAACCAGTCTGTGATGATTAGCACCTAAGGCTGCCAGATACAGCACACACACACACACACACACACACACACACACAAAATACAGAATGCCCAGTTGCATTTGGACACACTTATACTTAAAATGTATTCGTTGTTTATCTGAAATTCAAGTATAACTGGACGTCATGTATTTTCTCTGTCTACCCCAATAGGTCCAGATGCAGAGAGATGGCCTTATTGTTTCCCTTTCGTGACCAGACAGAATGGGAACAGCTTTGGGGGAAAGATGGGTGGTGAGAATGAAGTGAATACAGGGGTTCCTTCTCTCTTAAAACAACGCCATGGTATCATTAAAAAATAATAATAAGGTAAAGTGAAATAAAAATTTTAAATAGGCTGGCCTTAGACATCTCCATAGATGTGTTCACTGCCAGAAGATGACATTAACAATACATGCAAAGTTCTGAGGGAATGTGAAAGACAAGAACATTGATTAATTATGAAGTTCTCAACATGAAAGAACTCAGGAAGTAAAGCACCCACGAGACTTTCTTGCAAATCCCATTGGACAGTGGAAACAAGGCAACTGAGATGGATGGAGAAGGCTTGTTAGAAGGATCACTGGTGAGTACTGAAAATATTAAACTATGATAATAAAGCTAAAACAAACTGGAAATTATAAGAACAGAAAGCAAGGAAAATAAATATAACAACTTATAATAACTAATAAAAAATGAGGTGAAAAGAGACATTATTAAATGTTATCAATCAATTCTATCTAAAAGTTAAGTAAAGGTAAGTAAAATGTAAGTAAAATAAATATAATAAATCAAACCATCCTTTTTTCATGGCATTGTTTTTCTTAAACTATAAAGGCATCTTTTAGAAATTAATACTTTATGATAAAAATTTTTATCTAAATTTCTGAATTGTCTCCAGTTTTAGTTATTTCAATTATTTGTTTTTATTCTAGTAAAATTAATTTTAATTTTTACTTAAAATAAATATTAACAAAATTTAATAAATAAAATAGAAATAAAATTTAGTATGACCCCATGTCTGCAAAAGTAATTTCATCTAACATTCTATTTGTTCAATAAATGAATATCATTAATTGAACACTTACTATGTTTCAGGCACACTGTTCTTTGTACACACACACACAAATACAAACACATACATACATATCAAGAGATATCTGGTATATCCATCTAATAATGATGGTGGTTATTTTTGAATAATAGAATTTGGAGTGAGTCTTTGTTTTGTTCTGTTTTTTTCCTTTCAAATTTGTATTACTTATAAGGAGCAGAAATCATTTTTATAAAATCAATAAATTATCAAAATACATGGAGAAAGCAGGAAATGACATTTAATATTAAAAATCCAGCACATCGCATATCAAAGCCTGACAGAGAATGCACCAAAAAGGAACATACAAATTTAATTCATGAATATTGGCAAAAGCCCAATGAAATTATAAACTGAGTTAGGTAGTATAGTGAAAGAATAACACACTACAACCAAATAATTTCATTCCAACAATGACAAAATAATCACTACATATTAATAGACTCATCATAGTAAGTTTAAAGGAGATAAATCACATAATCTTCTTATTAGATACTAAAAGACATTTTATAAAATGCATCATTCATTCCAAATACTAATGAATAACAAGCCAGTAGTTTTTCAAACTAATATAGCTGGAGGAAAATCAAGAAAGATGTTCCAGAATCCAAGTAAAAAAATTATTTCAAGGAAGGAATGTGTTCCAAATATTAATGAATAACAAGCCAGTAGTTTTTCAAACTAATATAGCCGGAGGAAAATCAAGAAAGATGTTCCAGAATCCAAGTAAAAAAATTATTTCAAGGAAGGAATGATCCACTCTGTTGAATGTTGCTGAGAGTCATGTAAAATAAAAAATGAAAAATGCTCACTGGAATTGATGGTGTGGAAGTCGTTGGTGATCCTGATAAAAGCTATTTTCTTGTCATGATGGGGATACGATTTTGATTGACATGTTCAAGCAAGAAAAAAAGAGGAAAAATTGAGACAGCACACGTGCACAATTTTTTGAACAGTTTTAATATAAAGAGGAAGAGAAAAATCGTGTTATTGCTGAGAGTGTGAGCTCAAAGAAAAGTGAGTGAGTGAGTTAGTTTTAAGATGGTTGCGTGCACAATTTTTTGAACAGTTTTACTATAAAGAGGAAGAGAAAAATGGTGTTATTGCTGAGAGTGTGAGCTCAAAGAAAAGTGAGTGAGTGAGTTAGTTTTAAGATGGTATATAGTCTAATATGTTTGAATGATGATTCCATATAGAGAAGAAGAACACTGCTGTTGCCAGAGAGGGGAACAGTTCCAGAGGAACCAACTTGAGTAGTAACAGGGTGTCTGGCTTTAGGAAAGAGCAGGGATGGTTGGATCAAGGGCAGAGCACAAAGGTACAGATGACAGGTTGGAAGATTTGATGTTGCAAACACGAGGCAGTTCTCTGTTCATTATTTTTTCAGTGAAGCAAGAATCAACATTACTGGTGACAGTGAGAAGAGGTGAGGGGTGTTGACGTTTCGTGGGGTGTGGAGAAGGTGAAAAATCATCTTCTGGTATCATGAAGAGTAATAAATGGAAGAGGGAAATAACTAAGATTGCTGGGCTGTGTTGAGGGCCCCCTTGGAATATGTTGTCATAAATTCAAAGACCAGTCATTGCGGTTAGTTGTTTTACCCCAGGCCTATTCAGCTCAGGGGCAGAGGCAGAATGGGTGGAGTTGGGTTCCAGCAAGCAGGGATGGGCCTTTTCTAGGTGGGAACAAGGCACAGGAGTGAGGGTATGTGCAAGGACGGATTACAGTGACAGTGACACGTACGGGAATCTAAGCTGGGTAGAGGCAAGAAAGCACAAGGTAACAAATAGTGAGAAATTCTGCAGTCAGTAGATAAAAGACAGTAATGCGGTCACAGATAATTGGAGCTGGGATATTAGAATAAGACGGGAAAGATAGGAGGGGATGGTCAGAGAGTGAGACATTTAAAATAGGGATTTTGAAGATAATAGTAAAGGTGGAGAAAAGGTCATTAGAAGTGAGAAAGATATGGTACCAAGAGGTCAGGATGACAGCTTTCCATCTCACTCACTGGGACCTGCCAGGCCCTGCCTGTTCTGCACTCCTTCCCGCCCCCTCCGTTAACACTCAGACCTCCTCTCCTGCTGCCCTTCCTTCCGTCATTTCCTGAGCCACGCTCTCCACCTTGCTCTTCCTTCAACCTGCCAGCGACTTTCACATCTCACCTTCCTTTGCACTTGCTACCAGCACGTCCTTCCCATGTTACCATATCATTGCAAATGTCACCACTTCATCTAAAATTGCCCCACCACACGCCAACACTTTGTCCCCCTTCCCCGCTTTACCTTCACACTTATCACAATCTAACATATATGTCTTCATTGTCTTGCTTAAGTAAGATTGTTTAATTGTGTATCTCCCCCAGCTGCCCATTAGCTCCATGAGGGCAATGGTTTTTATCTCTTTTGTTTATTACTGTATCACCGGCAAGTAGAACAGTGCTTAGCACGTCGTAGGTAATCAACAAATATTTGTTGAGTTACTGAAGGAGAGATGAGTAAGAAAAAGAGTGGATGAAGAAATATATGGAGTTCTAAAGGCTTCGCTGAAACTGAGGGAGACCCAGCTTACTTCTAGAACACTAGGAAATCCTTTTAATGAAACATATACTTTTATGTAAAAGTTTGGCATCCTTTAAAATATCCTGTTTTTGAAAAAACAAAAAGTTCATTAAAAGTGAAGAAACTTCCAGGTGACATATAAAATCTCCCCAGGAATGTTTAATTTTAGCTATTCCACTCTCAGTTTTCATCCAACTCTCTGAGCTACGCCTTAAAAATAGTTCTCCCAAGAGTCTTGTGTAGTTATAAATGAAGTACACAAGTTCCAATGAGAATTAGAGCTGCAAGCAAAATCTAAACATAGGATTTAGTAGTTTTTATTTTAGTTGGTAAAGTATACGCACAAAATAATTTTTTAGAACTCAAGGTTTATCTAAGCCATCCAGTCGAATATGAGGAAATATCCCAGGAACATTCAAATGTAGATTTATAAGATTAAATAACTTAATGAATTTGTTCTAACCTCTAAGATTAAATAACTTAATGAATTTGTTCCCAAGCAAGACAAGAAAATGTAGATTCCCACATGGAAGATTCCAGAGTTTCCAAAATGATGTTTCATGCCACTTACCATCTGTTATTCTTACAACTGCGTATATATTAAAGACTGGCCCAAATTTAAGAGCAAAATATAGAAACAACCTAATTCTTCCCCATTAGAATGGATAAAGTGGGGGAGGGGGGTTTTCATGCAATGGAATAATATGCACCAGCTAAAAACGAAGGAACTGAAAAGCTCAAACACAATAGGGGGGTTTTCATGCAATGGAATAATATGCACCAGCTAAAAACGAAGGAACTGAAAAGCTCAAACACAATTTTTCCCTTTTCATTCTCTGCTTCTCCTACGCTTCTCTCCCATCCTGTTCCACTCTCCTCCCTGTCTTTCCCTTGTTTCCCTTCCCACTCCTCCTTTCATCTCCCTGCTTTTCATCTCCTTTCACCCTTCCCTACTTCTGCGTTGCATCCCTTCCATTCCTTTCTTAGACCATTCAGTCTGAAAGTCATTAGGTGACAGCAAGCAAAGTGCCCACCCACACTTCACGCTGGTGATGGGAGTCCACACTGCCTGGCATAGGGTGTCAGAGCCTCAGCAGGGTAGGGAGGGCCCCAGCCCAGCAGATTCCTATTTATCTTCAAATTCCATTCCAGAAGTCACCTCCTCCAGCAAGCTCTCCCTCGTAACCCAACCCCAGGAAGAATTAATATTCCCTGAGCTCCCAGGACATCATGAACATGGCTCTAATAATACATTCTTATTACAGTTGGTCTAAACTGATCCTTTCCTCTGCTGAATGATGAGTTCTTCTAGAACAGTGACCATATAGAATCCATTTACAAATTCAGATTTTATGGTACCTTGAATTTGTAAAATGGAATTGAATAAGAGAAGCGTGCTGGCAGGGGAAGCCCGGGCTTTGGATCTAGATAAACAAAAGTTCAAATACAAGTGACATCTGTGACCATACTCAACCACACTGGACCTCAATTTTCTTTTCTATAAAATACCGAAGGGGGGGATAATAATACCTACCCCTTGGTGCTGAAAGGGATAAATAAAAGGACATATATAAAAGTACTTAGCACAACATAGACACATGGGAGTCACTCAAACACAGTATTAAGGTGTCTTTGCTGGATACAAGCTACGACTTGGAAAACATTTGGTTGTATGGAGTTAGCTAACACCTTCCTCCTGCCACCTCTGTTTTATTTACATCCATTAACTCACATGGGATGAGGCTACTTCTAGGAAAAGAATTCCCATGGTCCCCACAACAATTTAACTGGAGCAAACTGGTGGAGGTGGAGTGGGGCTGGGGGGCACAGAGGGCAGAAGAGGGACTGCTGTCAGGACTAGAGAGGGAGAATCCAACACGGGATGCTGTATGTCAAATTTTCCTACCTCGTAGCTCATATCATTATATGATATTGAATATACCTTCTCAAATTACTTATATCTCCAGGCAATTATTCGCCCCACTGGACGTTGTGCCCTCAGTGGAGATTCACTGTGCAAGACAGTCTCAGCAGGAGAGCCTGGGGTTAGAGAGAAGCAGTTATCCTGAACGCAGCACACACAAGTCACCACCCCACTCACCTAGGAAATCATCAGGTCCTCTAGAGAGAGAGATCATAGTTCTCATTAAGTCTTCTAACTCCTTAAGGGCCAAGTAACCTGCAGTCACTAACCCTAAATGATCAGGGAGGTAGCCTCTCCCCTTGAGCATCAATAACAGTTCTGTTGGTTTTAAGCAACCAGAACTGACTGGATATCTTAGCCATAGAAGAGAAGCTAATCCGCATAAACCGAAAAGGAAAGAAAGCAGGTGAGTAGCCCCAGGGACTACTGTCAAAATCTCATGGACAGTCTTTTTAAGGCAATACCGTTGGGATAACAACTTCTTTCCAACGATGTGTTCCTTCATTCAAGGTGCAGATTTTCTGGAGACTGAGTCAGCTAGTCCTAACTTGGGTCATGGGGACACCCGCAGGCCATTGTGTGTGAGGCATTGTGGTTGACAATCTCACTGCACCGCATGCAAAAGGGAGGCAAAGCTCCCCAAAAGGAAAACAGGATGAAGAAAATGAGAAACTAGGTAAGCAAAAACAGCAGCCTACCACTTCTTTGTTCTGAGCAGACTGCCAGGCTGCTGCAGCAGTATGTGGACCAGTATGTGGCTAGACCCTTGTGGGGGAATCCACACCAGGGGAAGGGATTACAAAGCAGCATGGTGGCCCCAGGAGACCATCAGCCGAGACAGGCAGGGTCTCAGAGCAGAGCAGCAATGTCTCATCCCACTGCAGGCGTCTTGGCAGCAACAGCATGATGTGGACTTGCCTGGTAGCAGAAGTGAGAAAAAGTGCTGATATGTGAGAAAGCAGAGCAGCAATGTCTCATCCCACTGCAGGCGTCTTGGCGGCAACAGCATGATGTGGACTTGCCTGGTAGCAGAAGTGAGAAAAAGTGCTGATATGTGAGAACACGGGAGACTCGCCTAAGAATTCCAAGAAATATGTAAAATTGGGAAGCCTTAAAAATGGGTTGAGGTCCACCTATCAGTCAGGGAAGAGCCAATGGGTTTGTGAAATTCATGAACTAATGTTGAGGCACATGTAGCAAAAAAAACTTCAAGTTGCTCCTATTTTCTGTTATCCAAGAACAGAGATAAAAGGAAACTTGGTTCCAATGTCACGCTTATTTATCCGCGGCTCTGAAAATGGGGCCCTGCTGCTAATAACAAGTCAGTAGCAGTTCTTCCTTCCCAGCACAGCCAGATATCAAAGCTCAGCTGACTCCATGAACAGAGCTGCCACGTGTAGTCTCTCCCTTCTGATGTGTGGAGGAAGAAAAAGCAGGTGATTCTCAAATTCAAAATCCTCCCTCACCCATACCCCCGACGGCTATAATTTCCAAAGGCACATTCTGCCCACAACTCAACTCAGAAAGATGAAGGGATGGATCCTGCTATGAATCGCAGAGCAACCTCACGTCCCTGTCGCCTTCTAACCATGTCCCTGTACACACACATATTTTCATATCTGTAAAGCCTTGCCAAGATGAATAACTAGAGCAGAACTAGGGGAGAAAAAAAAATTAAATTATGAAACCTGCAAATAGGGAACAAATGAAAAGCAAGAACTCACACGCATGTACACACACACGCACGAACTCAGTTTGCCTAAATTATGGGTATGTTGGCCACTAGATTAGGAGATGAGGAGTAAACATCAGTTATTTTAGCTTCCTCCTTCTTGCCACTTGGGACCTCCTTGAACATGCCCTGAAATCAGCCCCTAAGAAAACAGCCCCCAAAGGGCAAGCCCTGGCTCATTGCAAGCTCTAGGCAGTACTGTCAGAAGAGGGCTTTCTGCCACAGCTTTATTAAAGTCTTGTCTTATTTTTAGAATGTCTAGTAAATACAATTCTCATATTGCAGATGAGAGGTTTTTCCAAAAGAGCCACTGGCAAAGGAATGATCCATTGCTTTTTTGTCTCTGCCGCAGAACATTGGATAGACCATTTAGGGAGCATGCGTAACTTGGTTATTTACATAACCAGTCATACGCCAAAGACTGGTCAACCATAAGAGTGTGTGAAAGCTTCTGAGCACTGTTTAACTCTAGATCCATGTTACTAAGAGGATCACATTAACTTCTAAAAATATTCTTCTATTCGATCCTGACTTTACTTAATTAGGAATCTTTCAGGTGAAGACCTTAAACTCCACTTCAGCTCTGTATTTGGGTTTCACTGTTTACACAAACTTAGCCACTATGTTTGGGGTAGCTAAATATTTGCTGTAAGATTATTTCTGCAGATCAGAATCTAATTTCTCCAAACTTTAAAACGATCATGGCTTCCTATGTGAATATTTGTGGAGGAGGTTCAGTTCTCAAGCCTTCTAAATATCACCCTGCAGAACCCTTGAGACAAAGGAAAGCTACCTTCAAAGGTGCAAATTAGACTGCAAATCATATATAAAAGCCTAAGGGTTTCTTCAATCAGAGTTAAAAAAAAAAAAAAAGAAACAGAAAAACAGCAAATCATCATGTTCTTAAGTTATGGGAAAAAATAATAAAATATAGTCTATAAATGTTTTATATTGTTTTGTATCTTATTGCTATAGCTTTGAGTACTAAGCAACTTTGGATAATATCTTTAATAAAAGTACATTTATTCCATGAAAGTACTAATAGAAAAGCACCATTTCATAAGAAACATGCAGTTCCATTAGACATAGCACATTCTTTGAGTCCTTTATGCTTTCCAGCATGATTTTGAAATGTCTTTATGATCGTGGGGCCATTATTGCTTGTAGTTTCACCAAATAAGGCTTCGCTGTCTCATAATTATTGCTGAGAGGTTTGATGGACCCACATGGAATTTGTTGTATTTTAACACACACACAAGAATCTCATTTTAAATCGTCAATAAATACAAAGACAAAATTTTGCATTGTACAATACAAAAACGCCTTCTTACAAAAGAATACAAAAGAGACAAGGGTTGCTAGGCAACAATCTAGCCCAGGACTTAGCATTTAAGGTGACAAAGAGATGACAGTACTGCCACCACCTGAATGGTCTTACTTAAAGCAATAAAAGAACACTGACAGGGAGGAGTTGAAATACAGCTCGGAACCACCACCGCCATCCTCCCCAAATTGTACGAGCATATTTTATGAATTTCAATATGTGATTTAAAAAATAAGTAAAACAAACCTTATTTGGAATGTATTCAACTTTTAAAGTCCACCTGGCAGGCTGGCCTAAGGTTAGCTCCGTTAGTTAGAGCGTGGTGCCGATAACACCAAGGTCAAGGGTTCTGATCCCAGACCAGCCAGCCGCCTAAATAAGTAAATAAAATAAAATTCACCTGGCAGCTGCTGCACAACTCTGAGCATTTTCTCCTGCGTAGTCTAAAGGACATACAGCACTACACACAAGCTTTTCTTTAAACAAGGTCAATAGCAGGGAAGATGCCTTTGAGGTGAATGTGCTTTTGGTGGCCTTCAACTTTGTGTATCCTCTTCAGTGTGCCCCAGACTCCCAGACATCCAGTATCTGAGGTTGGTTTTATAGGATTAAACTGTTTCAGCAATACAATAACATCTTTGTAAGAATTAGTTCAAGTGTCTGGTATCCTGTAATATTCCTGCCCCTTAGGACAGCTGAGAGAGGAATCAGAAGTGGGAATTTCAAAGGGTTGAATCTCAGACAGAACAGCCCCTGGGTAAGAACAGAGCTCAGCAGACCACCACCCACTATTCCATCAAAAGCCCAGCACTGCTGGTATGAAAAGTGTAAACCTTTAGATCTATGTCACAGAACGGTGTAAAGCATGTCGTCTAGAGTCAAGCTGCCTGGTTTAAGTGCTGGTTCTACCACTTAGTAGCCTTGTGACCTTCGACAAGAGGCTTAAATTCTCTAAGCTTTAGTTTTCTCATCTGTAAAAAGGGAATGAAAAAAAGTTCCCTATTATATGGCATTCATGTGTTAATTGAAATAATGCATGTAAAGTCCTTTGCTTAGTCTCTGTCATTTAATAGATGCACAATAAGTGTTTATATTATTAATATCATTATGAAGGTCAATAATAAATAATGCCCTGACAGGGAGGAGTTGAAATACAGCTCGGAACCACCACTGCCATCCTCCGCCACTGCCGTCCTCCCAAAATTGTACGAGCATATTTTATGAATTTCAATATGTGATTTAAAAAATAAGTAAAACAAACCTTATTTGGAATGTATTCAACTTTTAAAGTCCACCTGGCAGGCTGGCCTAAGGTTAGCTCCGTTAGTTAGAGCGTGGTGCCGATAACACCAAGGTCAAGGGTTCTGATCCCAGACCAGCCAGCCGCCTAAATAAGTAAATAAAATAAAATTCACCTGGCAGCTGCTGCACAACTCTGAGCATTTTCTCCTGCGTAGTCTAAAGGACATACAGCACTACACACAAGCTTTTCTTTAAACAAGGTCAATAGCAGGGAAGATGCCTTTGAGGTGAATGTGCTTTTGGTGGCCTTCAACTTTGTGTATCCTCTTCAGTGTGCCCCAGACTCCCAGACATCCAGTATCTGAGGTTGGTTTTATAGGATTAAACTGTTTCAGCAATACAATAACATCTTTGTAAGAATTAGTTCAAGTGTCTGGTATCCTGTAATATTCCTGCCCCTTAGGACAGCTGAGAGAGGAATCAGAAGTGGGAATTTCAAAGGGTTGAATCTCAGACAGAACAGCCCCTGGGTAAGAACAGAGCTCAGCAGACCACCACCCACTATTCCATCAAAAGCCCAGCACTGCTGGTATGAAAAGTGTAAACCTTTAGATCTATGTCACAGAACGGTGTAAAGCATGTCGTCTAGAGTCAAGCTGCCTGGTTTAAGTGCTGGTTCTACCACTTAGTAGCCTTGTGACCTTCGACAAGAGGCTTAAATTCTCTAAGCTTTAGTTTTCTCATCTGTAAAAAGGGAATGAAAAAAAGTTCCCTATTATATGGCATTCATGTGTTAATTGAAATAATGCATGTAAAGTCCTTTGCTTAGTCTCTGTCATTTAATAGATGCACAATAAGTGTTTATATTATTAATATCATTATGAAGGTCAATAATAAATAATGCCCTGACAGGGAGGAGTTGAAATACAGCTCGGAACCACCACTGCCATCCTCCCAAAATTGTACGAGCATATTTTATGAATTTCAATATGTGATTTAAAAAATAAGTAAAACAAACCTTATCTGGAATGTATTCATCAACAGCATTCCCAACAGTGAATCCCAACAGCACTCCTGATGACTCCTACTCTCAGGATATTTACAGTAGTAACTAAATATCCAGTATAGGAATATTTTGTTCCAGTTCACAATGTAAACGTGCACTATTTAGGAATGAATGACGTAGGACAAAATATAGAAGTGGAGCTGGATCAATGTGATAAAAGGCCACTGAATATAGTTTATTAGTTTATTATCCTTAGTCAGCTGGGGCCATGCTATTACAGGAATGGAGATATAGATGCATGGCTCCCAAAAGAGGATGGCCTGTGTGTCTTGATCTTATCTGAGTTCCTTGCTTTTGTGTAGATCAAGCTACCTGGGATTATGTACACTTAGGTCACCATACAATTTCAGATTGGTGGGCTACTATCTAAAGGAAGAATACATGTGGAACCATAAGGAAATTTTCATCTATAAAAAAATCAAGAATCACTCTGGAGCTTGAGGTGTCTCTAAGGGCTCAGTCACAGTTCATGCAACTTAGCTCTAGCTGGTGCCATTAGGGTGCATGGTGACACTCCTCAAGCTGCTTTTTTGTGTACTCATAGCTTCTTTTTCATGACATTACCTTCCATGTGCTTCATGATGGCCTCAATGGCCCCTTCTCCACAGTGACTTTCACTCTTTTCCATGGACAATGATAATGCACACTATGTTACCTACCTTAAATCCCAAAACAGAGATTCAGACTACAGCCACAAGTGATAAGGGCTGTAGCAGGCACTGTCATGTGCCACCCAGAACCCCTTCAGAAATAAAGTGACTTCTCTCCTAGCCACTGGGAGTGCTTTTGGCTGGCAGCCTCCAGCTGTCAGTCCCGCCCCGTACTCAGCTGAAGAGAGCTGCCTCATCCAAGACCATGCCCCCTTCCTGGATAGCTGATTGATAGAAAGGATAAAGGTCCAGTCTTATTGTCCCAGCTCAGGACATCTCTGAAGGGTCATCCCAGCTCCCAGCTGCCTGTGCTATGTGCTGAGCCCTGCATTGAGACTGCACCACCATTCAACTCCTTCTGCCCACTCCTGCTCCCTTCCCTCCCCTCCTCCCCTCCCCTCCCCTTTCTTCCTGCCCTTTCCCCCTACCCCTTACCTTAATCCCAACAGCACTCCTGATAAACTTCCTACATGCTGATCTCCATCACAGCGTCTGCATCATGGGAACCAAATCAATGACAAGGGCATGACCCAGAGGCTGCAAACATCATATCTTCAAGCCAAACCATGTAGTCACCAACCGGCTGAAATACTGGCTGCCCTAGATTAGGTGCCCTCTCCTGGTCCAATAAGCTATGGCCAGGAAGATAAGATGGTGCAGTAGGAAACACCATCTTCAGAACAGTGGAAGCCCTGGGCTAAGCCTGTGGCTCTCAGGAAGCAGCATTTTGACGTGTTTGGTACGTTCTCTGATCAATCCCAGGCAGGCTCCGCAGGTTTGTCTCTCTCTTTCCATGGTCCCAGCATCTGCGTCCCTTTTCTCTTCACAGCTATTGCTGCCTCCTCTGCTTCTTGGAGATCCTTGCCTACGCAAGAACTTTGAATGAAAACATCTCCTCAATTTTACTGCTATCTAAAAATATTCACTTTTGAGCTTGAGAGGTTTACTGCTAATCATGACAGGAAAACAGAAAGGAGATATGTAAAAGAGCAAACATAATTAATACATCAAGAAGAGATGTCAAAGAAATTTTTAGAAATTCAAGCTTATGTTATTGCATTCATTAAAGACACTCTGCAATATTTCCTAAAAAAATTTTTTTAAATCCCTTCCTCCTCACATTAGAAATGACTGTATCTTTTTTAAGAACAAAGACTTTACCATTTTGTTAAGAATGATGTGTGCTCATTATAAAAATTAAAGTGATGTAGAAAAGGCTGACAAAGAAAGAAAAAAATGGCCTAAAATCCTACTGCCCCAAAATAGCCATAATTAACAATATGTGAATATCATTCTAGTTATCTGTCTATCCATATATCCAAAAAGATAGATTGACTTTCATTAAAGTAGAATCATAATATACATGTTGTAAATTATTTTTAGTTTTATTTAACCAGAAAAATGCAACTGAAATAAAATTGAAGTAATTCCTGAATATTAAATAAATATTTCTCCACTATAAGAAATATTTCTGAAAGATTACTCCTGGTTCAAAAGGTGACTATGAAAAGCTTTAAGTTGAAATAATCTTAACTACATGTTTTAACTTTAGATACTTCCAGTGGACTGACTTCCTGCTATAAAAAAAAGTAAGGGAGATACAAAATTTTAGTTAGGAGGAATACTTAAAGAGATCTATTAAACATTGTGGTGACTAGAGTTAGTAACAATATATTACATTCTTGAAAATTGCTAAGAGAATAGATTTAAATTGTTCTCACCACACACACACAAAATACTTATATACATGAGTATGTGAGGTAATATGTGTTAATTAGCTTGGTATAGCCATTTCACAATGTATACATATATGAAAACATCATATTGTACACCATAAATATGCAAGATTTTTATTTGTCAATTAAAAATAAATGAATAAGATTTTTTTTTAATGGTTAAATGTGAACACAATGTATACATATATGAAAACATCATGTTGTACACCATAAATATGAAAGATTTTTATTTGTCAATTAAAAATAAATGAATAAGATTTTTTTTTAATGGTTAAATGTGAGGGAGGAAGCAAATCACCTCACCTTCTCCCTCCTTCCGTGCTCCTTGACTCAAGTTATATCATTATTTTTATATTATCAAGTGCAGCAGAAAATTCTTCTTCCCCAATCGCTGTTTTCCCCTTTTTCAGTTATAATACAAGTTTTAGCTGATCATAAGACATCCCTGCTAAAGACTACATCTCCCTGCTTCATTTGCAGGTAAGGTATAATCATCTTACCAAATTCTGAGCAAGGAAGTGTTGGGGAAGAGATGGATGCAATTTCTGGATCATGCCTTTAAAGAGAGGGAGCATACCCTGGCCTCTGTCCCTTTTCCACCTTTTTTTTTTTTTTTCCTTTTTGTCTTTTTTCGTGACCGGCTACAGATCGCAACCCTCAGTGTCGCGCCCGTACCGGACCGGGACCGGCAACGGGATCGCAACCCTTGGTGTTGCTCCCGCACCTCGCTCAGCCAGTGAGCTGCCTGACGGGGACCAGCCCCAGCACAGAGATTGTGAAGGTCCCCACTGGTAAGGGATCCCCCAAAGGGAGGAAGGGCAGCATCGGCGATGGAGCGGCAGCAAACATACAGACCCAAAGGATCTGCTGAATGCTGGGACAACAAAAACACAGACTCAAGGGATCTGCTGAATGCTGACAATTTATTGAAGCAAGCATCAGGCTTTTATACTTTTCTTTCTTATTTGCTACATAATCATAAAATAATCAATGAACAATATCATAAGATCTCTTTGTAAGTGACATATGTTCTAAGAAAAATAGCATTACAGTTTATTCCCAGAAAAGACAATTACAATGTCCTTTCCTTTGAGCAAGAACGTTACAACCCACTGGTCCCATATAATCATCACTTTTCATCACTTGCAATCATTACCAAAACTACATCCATGGTACAATAGACTTTCTATGACGTTATTAAAACTTAATTCACACCTACATCTAACTATTCTTTATTCCTAAATAAACACTCTAAAAATTAACTTGCTTAACTAAACTTCTACTTCTATTGTAAAACAAAAGATTGTACATTAACTCCTTCCAAGCAGCCAGGCCAGACTCTCAGGCACCAGACAAGACGAATGCCTACATAGGTTCGTTGTCCCCTTCTGGGCCCCACTGCCATAAGCCATCTCCTGAAAATCCATAATCATAAGTATCATTAGTATGATTAAATATTTTAGTATAATTTTGAATCCTACTTCCAAGTCTCCCAGAGCGATAGTTATGAGGCAGCAAAGAATAAAATAACAAGCACACAGAACTCCAGAATATCAGGGTGGAACACCGGCATCTTCTCCCACGATGAGGCCTTGCCATCATCCCTTCACGATGAGGCCCTGTAAACACCATGTTTCATTAAAAGATCTTTATCAGACTTTAATCTTTTGGGTGGGAGGCGCCCCCGCAGTTCCCCCTATTTTATTAAAGAAAGCCAAAAGAACCTCTTGGGAACTGTGCCTGTCTTAGGTTGGGGTCATCCATCCCACACACGGAACCCATCATAGGATCAGACTGCAGCAAAGGCAGTTGTCCTGTCTTAGGTGGTGTGAGGATGAAACCCACTTACCCGTCTTTGGCCAATCAGTTCAGCTCTTAGAGGTGGCAAAAGAAGGAGGTTTTTCCTTCTTGGTGAATAATTGAAACATACCTTCCTGGATTTGCATGTGCCTAAACATGCCTGAAATCACTCTGAAGATGACTGGAAGAAAAAGGATCAAAATAAAAATACAAAAGCCAATCAAACCATATTGAATCATATTAGTAAAAAATGTACTATGGAATATAGTTGATTTGATATTTTGAAAAATATCTGTCGTCACGTATTAGTGACAAAGATTCTTTGCTTGACCAAACTAGTCAGGCTCCTGAACCTTCTCTTAGGCCTATCTGCGCACATCCTTGTAAAATCCAGTTTTAGCAAGAACTGTATTAATTTGGTTTAACCAGAATATCATCCCCCCAGCTCCTGCCAAAGTAAATAATGTAGAGCCAAACCTGACGTTTTATTTGGGAGAACAGAATTGCAGTTCAGGCATACACACAGACCAGGGTGGACTCCGATATTTCCGAAGAACAAAGAAAGGTTTGGGAGTTTTATTAAAAAGAAAAATGCTACGTACTGATTTGAAAGAAAGTTCATTAGCACTAGTGTACTTGTGGGGAGCTGGCAAGCTCTGGTTGGTGAGTGACTGAAGTAGGTAAAACTAGTCTTAGGGTCATGGCAGGTCGTTTTAGCAGCTACTAGGGTATGGCTGGTTGGCTCAGTTGATTAGAGCACTGCCTTGTAGTACCAAGATCAAGGGTTCAGATCCCTGTACCAGCCAGCTGGGGAAAAAAAAAAAAAAAAAAAAATATATATATATATATATATATATTGCAATAAAGCTGATGGAAAAAAGGGTTCTGCTGTCAGTGATCCTGGAAAACGCAAAAACTTCTCTGGAGGGACATACTCAACTCAGGTTTCCCAGGATTCTTAAAGACAATGCCTAGCTGAACAAGAGATCACCATAAAAATTTTTCAAAACAGAGGGAAACTACTGACTTGCCTCAATAAAGACAGAAACAGGGCCGGCCTGTGGCTCACTCAGGAGAGTGTGGTGCTGGTGGCACCAAGGCCGCGGGTTCGGATCCCATATAGGGATGGCCGGTTGGCTCACTGGCTGAGCCTGTTGCTGACAACACCAAGTCAAGGGTTAAGATCCCCTTACCGGTCATCTTTAAAAAAAAATAAAAAAAGAAAGAAAAGAAAAAAAAAATAAAGTTGCTAAATAACACATAGCACTTGCAAGGAATTTTCTTTGCTCTGGGTCATGGTGTTTGCCAGGCCAAATTCATTGTTTGTTCCATACCTTTTGTTTTTGTTCATGCTTGATTTTTATTGTTGCTGAAGTATGTTTTCATCGTTGTGTTGCCATTTCTTCTCGTGCTGCTCACGCTTACTCTGAGCTGCTCCATCCCAGTCATTTTTTTCCCTGATAGAGAGTGGGTTACTTCCCTTTTACCGCCGTGCCTAATACCTGTTTGCTTTCTCTTCTCAGCTGCAATTGAAGAGCTGGATATCTCATGTTCAATTATAGACTGAGTCACAACAGGGTAGAGAGAATAAAAGAAAAGAGAAAGCTCAGTGGATGCCGTGTACAGTCTCTTGAAGAATACATGGGTTTCATTCTTCCATTCTTTTTCTGAGAGTGTTTACCCCATCTGTGTAGGAAAGGGGTGGGGGAGGGGTGAGGTAGCACATCCCACAGGATCAGGAGTAAATCTGGGTTTATAAATCTGAAATTTATGAAATTTGAGGGGCTCTCTTTAAGAAGAAGAATGCAAAGTTATGGTACGAAATTAGATATAGACATGAATTTTTGTTTAGAATAAAAAAGGAAACCAAAACATCGTAGGTATTAAAAGGATGGCAAAAAATACTACATCATCATATCTAAAATAATAGTAATTAACTGTCTACACACTTCTACAGTACTTCTTCCCTGTATTTTTTGCTGCAGTCTTTCATTCACCTCATCTTATGACAATTTTGTAAAATCGTTTTCTGAAACATTACTAGTGGAGAGACTAGAGATAATTTCATCTCTGCTAGTATATTTACCAAAATTTGATTTTATGATTGCTAGTTTTATTATTGAGAATTTCTTTCATCACCACAATTTATTCTTGGTAAGATCATACAAATTTGGGGGGCTATTTTAAATTTGGGATTCTCTATCAATTTTCTTTCACATATAAGCTATCACATTTGCAAGTGTTTCCATGTTTTAGCTTCCGGTTCCAAACTTTTCAAATCTCCTTTCTCTTCCACCACCCACAAATTTCCAGTGCCCCGTAACACTGGACACTTTCATATCATTATAGGGCCTCTGACTTTGCAATTGCTTAATGTAACGCACATTGAGCTTGCACAGCAAAAGGTAGGAGTATTCCTGGAGGCGATTTCTACACTGGGAGGCTAACAATAACTTAAATTGTCATGGATTGAATTGCAAACCACTTACATATATCCCACTAAATTTAACCCCACTAAATGTTGTCTCCCCAGCTCAACTTTCCCTTAGCTAGTTCCCAGAAACTGCTGTTGGCCACTTCATTGACACCTGGCACACGAGAAGCTACAGCAGAAAAAGAGGCTCCCTTAACAGACTGAAGTTAAAGTAGCTTCCTTTTGCAAATTTGACAAAACACATGATAATGAGGAGACATTGTACTAGGGCCCCTCCTGTGGTCTTAGAAAGGTCCTGTACAAGTGAGGGTCTCTGGGAGCTTAAGCTTCATTATCTTCACTGAAAATTCCCCTCTGCATAAATGGGCTTCCTGAGGTCTTTGAGTGCCTTTTCAATTCATGTGAAACCCTGGAACCTTCCCTTCCTGGCATTTCATCCTCATTCCAATATTTACGGTCAGCAGAAGAAAAGGATAAATCAACTAAGTTGGTCTCTTTCTTGCTTTGGAGGTAATAGATATTGCTGCTACAATGTAATTATGTGTTCCTGATAAACTTTATTTTTTGCAAAATTATTCACTAAAAATTAGAGAGTTATGGGAAAAAATAGGTTTGGGACAATTCACTCAAAACTTGTGCATCTTTGTAACCAGAGCATTAATACAAACAATCCCAATCCAAATAAAAATACTAACACAGTTAAGTATCCACTAGCATTTGTTGGGAAACAATTCTCCCCAGATTCTTCATTTTCTACATGGTCAAGGCTTTCTGAGCAAAGGGCACTGATAAGCTTTGTTCAGGGATGATTGAATAGCAAACCTAAGACAGAGAACATCTCCTTCTCCAAAGACATTCCAGAATAGTAAAGTTACCTTTCTATTCCCAGAGGATATTTGCTTAGTTCCAGGGTTATGAGTAATAGCTCTCCAGAGGAGAGAATGGGCAGGCTACCAGCAACCCCGATAAAAGCTCAGAGTCTCCTGGGTTCAGGGATTGTTGCGTATAATGAAAACCCACAGCAGACACCGGCAATATCGGGCCCTGATTCACATCTCCCTGCAGGGAATCGGAATGTAGGGAAGTGATATAAGATGCTACTCTGGCTATTACGCTATGAATAATAAACTGTCTCTGTCTCTAACCCAAGGGTCTGGGGTTTATGAGTGTTAATGTGTGTGTGTGTACACAGACATATATACACAAATGTATATATGCATGTGGCAGGCTAACTTGCTAGCTTAAAAGCAGGGTAAAATCTCAGATCTTTCACAATTTCTGATATAACACTGATTTAACAACATTTGCACCCAACGTCACAGTTATTCGCATTCTTAAATCTTGGGAATTTCTCTCTGCTCTTGAGATCTGGGTCCTTAAGATACCAATTTCATCAAAATTAAAAATCTGATCCAGTTTATAGTCTCTTTCAAAAATCAATTCTAACACAGAAGGTAACATCTTTGCAGTTTCTTCATCAGCACTCACTGCTTTACCAAAAATCTGTATGTTTTAGAAAACATAGTAGTTCTTGAAGCTACTAAATTAGCTGCTATTTGCACTGAAAGAAGATACAGTTACAAGATTTGAAAGTTTTTTCTTAGGATTTTTATGTATTGCCTAGGTTTTCTTTTTAATTGTGAGAATGTCTTTCCCTGATAACTTCAAACTATGAATATGTTGGGGGG